>NC_056751.1:383431517-383439017 GCF_019279795.1 Protopterus annectens | reverse complement strand
GCCACATTCTTTGATTTCCTGTCCTTGCCTATTTAAGTGGTACAGTTTGAAATATTTTCTGCTTAAAAACCTCAGCTTTGGCCGGCTAAGATCTAGCTGTATTCAACTGGACATATAAGAGAATGTAAGTACCTTTATCTGCACTTTTTTCAAATAATACAGTATTTAAATTGATTTAACTGTGTTGCATGATTATTAACTGAACTGGAAGTTTTGACTCCGTTCTTCAGTTAGATTTCCCACCCACCCTCCCTGTTTCTGTTTTGGTGATTAATCTTAGTGGCTTTGAAACTGCCTCTCCCTCTTGTAAATTTGTGTTTGGATATTCCTTCTGGGCCCATCTCATTTGCTCACTCAACTGAGTGCAGTGAGATCATATTCTGATTTCAGGCACTCCTACTGTGTACAAAGAGAGCATCTGGGAAAGAGAACAAAAAAATGTAAGCTTGTTTCCTGCCTTTCCTGTTAAGTGGTCTAGACTGTTTGTTGGCTTTTGAGCCCCCAAGCCCTTCTGTGTTGGAGGGAAGCCTTCTAGCTTACTTTAGTTTCTTATAACTAGCCAGTTTTCTATTTCAGCATTCAAATCTGTTTCTTTGAACTCAGCACTTGTTCAGAACTCACTGTAAGCACTACATAAGCTGCAAATTACTACAGCACTCAACTTTCCTCACTTCTCTAGTGGAAAGCAGTTTTTAGTACTTAATAAATAAGCACTTATCCAGGCCTGTCTAAGGGTCAGGCCCCAGGTATTTCTCCTGTCTACCTGATGAATCGGGGCATCTTGGAGCAATGCAGCAATTGCCTCATGTACACAGACAACCCTCTCCTCCTACTACCCAACACTACAACCTGTGAGAGATGCACTTATATAGCCAAACTTGAAGCAAAGCTCTCTTCACCCAAGACTGGACTAGACAGTCAAGAGGAGAAGGTAAACACTTCCACCACACCACACTCATCACATAGTCCCTCAAAACCTACACCACCAAAACACACACATAGAAACACAAAACACACACCTACAATCGTGGAGGCTGTCAATGAAAACCTGCCCAAACATCAGGGACATCCAAAGCATAAACGCAAGCAAACTCCACCCTCCAACACAACCCAAATGACACATAGCCCACAAACTCAGTGTGCCACTCAACCACAGCCCATAAGGCATAATGACGTACCCAACAATCTAGTCATAGGTGACTCTATAGTCAGGCATACTGATGTTCCACTCACTAAACAAGGAGAAAGTTACTGTCAGCTGCCTGTCAGGTGCCAGAATCCGCCACATAATGCATGCACTCAGGTCACTCCACAATAAGTACAAATATGACACTGTCATTGTCCATGTTGGTGTGAATGACCTGAGACGTACCTCCCTGGACTACATGAAAAGAGACATGGAGGAGCTCTCCGATCTTGTATCCCAGGCAGGTATGACCCTATCCCTGAGTAGCATCCTGCCATCACCCAGAATGATACCACAGTACAAGGACAAAATGATTGACTTCAACAATTGGCTAAGCTTCTGGTGTCATTCTAAGGGGATCCAGTATTTGTCTGCCTGGGACGACATGATCGACAGTCCATGATGCTTTGCCAGAGATGGCCTGCACCTGTCGCCCTTATGATTCCGGATACTGGCTAAGGCTCTTGCCACCCCTATAGTGCCTTTTTAGGCAAGGTTCTAATGACAAATTCACCACTGTAACAGGCACAAGCAAGCAAAATCTGAGGGTAATGCTACTCAATGCTAGAAGTCTAAACCTCAAAATGCACTCACTCGAGGCACTCCTTGAAATGGAGAACATTGACATCTGTGCAGTGACAGAGACCTGGTTCAAAGCTCCAGAGAGCACCCCTGCATTACCAGGCTTCAATTCATACCACACCTTTCGGGCACCTAACCCTAAAGGTGGAGGCGTGTCCATATTCATTAAGGATATCCACACCTCCAGGCTAGTTGCACAGCATAATGCATCTGAGATTATCCAACTGCAACTAACTCTGGACAAGACCACAATCCAAATTGTAGCTTGCTACAGACCCCCCACCATACCCCAGGATTCACACTCCTCATTTCTTGATACACTGGAAAGTATTAGGGTACAACCCAACACCTGAATAATGGGTGATTTCAACTACCCCACCATTAACTGGGAACACTACTCATGTACCAACTCTTTTGCTCAACGTTTTCTAGAATTCATAAATTCCAATGCCTTGGATCGACTTGTTCACACCCCCACCAGGGGCAGCAATATCCTAGACCTGGTCATTACCAACATGGGAAACCGGTGTTTCACACCAGAGGTCAATTCCTCATTGATCAGATCCGACCACAAGCTAATCAGCCTAGACATCCACATCCCACCCCCAATTAGGGAAACCATTGTAAAAAAACTTCTCCAAAGCCAACTTCACACTTCTTAAGACAGAAGTGGCAAACTTCATGACACCCATGCAAATGGACAATAGAGGTATGACTCCTGAATCCTACACAAATGCACTTTATAAGCACTTACACGAGTGCATGGATCATGCTATCCCTAATAGAACCAAGATGTTATCCTCCAAAAAAAGGAAGCCAATCTGGTGGTCCTCTGCCATAAACAAACTCTACAACAGAAGAAAGAAACTGTTGCAAAAAAAAGTAAAATCCCATGACTGGAGGAACTCCCTGGTCAACCTCAGTGAGAAGCTGAGATCCCTCATAAAATCCTCCAAAGCTAGTTACGAAAACAAAATTGTCACTGACTCTAAAGACAACCACAAAGCATTCTATAGCTATGTCAAGAATCTAAATGGGAACACTCAGATCTGCTCTGAGTTACAGCACAATGGTACTAAATATACAGAACTAACTGATATTGCCAACATCCTAGCAGATAGGTTCAGTGCTAACTTTACCCCCCCTCTCACCCCCTAGAGGGCCCATCTCTATACCGGAAGAATGCAAAGTTCCTATAATCACGGCTGGTTCAGTGCTAACTTTAACCCCCTCTCACCCCCTAGAGGGCCCATCTCTATACCGGAAGAATGCAAAGTTCCTATAATCACGGCTGCACAGGTAAGAAACACACTCTCCAAAGCCAAGAACACAGCATCCATGGGACCTGACAATATCCCAGGCTGTGTTCTACATGAACTACAGAATGAACTGGCACCCTACCTAAGTACCATGTTCAATCATAGCCTCACCTCAGGCTTTGTACCCACTGAATGGTGCACCGTGATGGTTATCCCACTCCACAAAGGGGGAGCCACAACGGACACCAGGAACTACCACCCTATTAGCCTAACGAGCCTGGTCTGCAAGGCCATGGAACGCATCATCATGGAACTCATAAACAAAGACATTGGTAATCTCCAAATTCTGGACCCTACCCAGTTTGGATTTGTAAAAGGCAGATCATGTCTCCTAAACCTGATTGACTTCTTTGAAGCAGTCATCAAAGCCATATATGAGGGTAAAATGGTTCACACAGCTTATCTAGATCTCGCCAAGGCTTTCAACACCATCCCCCACTCTGGAATTATAGATTAGCTCACTAAACTAGGTATAAATCCCTATGTCACAAGATGGGTTGCCAACTGGCTCACGGACAGAGCCCACAGTGTGAAAGTAGCGGATTCCAAATCCGACATCAGACCAGTGACAAGTGGAGTACCACAGGGTTCAATCCTGGGTCATCTCCTGTTTGATATCTATTTCTCTGAAGTGCAGGCCAACACAGAAGTTCTTTGGCTAACAAAGTTTGCAGATGACTGCAAACTAGGAGCCATAATCAAAACTCCTAATGATGTGGACAAACTACAAAAGGGCCTCACTGAGACAGAAACCTGGTGTCAAAGCCATGGCCTGAAGCTCAATGCCAAAAAATGTATTGTCATCTCCTTTGGTAAAAACTCTGTACCCATGAACTACCACACAGCTGGTAGTCTACTTAATGCTGAAAATGTGATAAGAGACCTTGGGACACAGGTGGACAGTAGTCTCTCCTTTGATAATCACATTGCCACAGTGGTCAGGAAATCCTTCTACGTGGCTCATCTCATCACAAAAGGATTCTCATCCAGAAAAAAAGAGGTCATTGTTCCCCTCTACTCATCACTCATTAGACCCATTATAGAGTACAACACCCCTTTTGGTATGTACCTCACAAGACATCTACAACAACTGGAAAGACCACAGAAATACCTCACAAAGAGGATTACTGGCCTCAAACAGATGCCCTGTGCAGACCATCTCAAAAAACTACAGCTTTATTCCATCGCATATCGCCTACTCAGGGGCGATCTCTGCCTAACATACAAAGCTATGTCAAACCCAGAGCTGTTGGACATGCTCCACTTAATGAAATCCCAATCCCTCTGAGCTACACGTTCTAGGGACCTAAACCTTGTCACCACAATAAACAGAACATGTTGGAGGGATAGATTCCTGTCCCAGAGACTTCCTATACTCTGGAACAGACTACCTATCTATGTCAAACAGAGCTCTTCATTAGCACTCTTCAAGAAAAATCTTGATGATTGGATGGGAAATGGGAAATTCACCCCGGGGATCACTTCTGTGGCTCTGCTCGACAGGGGCACAGGAAAATAATTTTCTTGGGTGGCGAAAGCCAGGGTAAATTTTTTGGCTAGGTTTGTATGGGTCCTAGGGCCAACAGCCTAGTACCTACCTATGAACCTATATATATATATATATATATATATATATATATATATATATATATATATATGCATACAGACACACACACACACACACACACACACACACACATATATATATATATATATATGCATACACATACATATATATATATATATATATATATATATATATATATATATATATATATGTATGGGTTCACTACATAATCTCAAAATTTTGAAATAGCGAATTTCAAAATCTCGAGACTATATAGCCGAAACCCCTAAATGCTGAAATACCATAAGTGCGAAATTCAAAATCCCGGACATACAACACACATACATCACACACATACACATACACACAACTTCCTCCCACAATCAAACATATCATCCTACACTACAGATACGCAGTGGGGCAAGCCCCGCCTGTGCGCCCCACACCCCCCTACTTAAATATACTAAGTCCAAGATCACACAAACATACACACAAAGGAAACTCACACCCACACATTTTACAGTCCCTCACACACACACATCACAGTCACAACACACACTAAAGCCCCTAACCAACACACTTACACATAGATACTTACCTGGACTTCCCCCTATCCATCAACAAACCGTAACACCAGAAGCGCTACTTCAGTAACTCTGAACATTGGGATTTTGAATTTCGCGCTTCTGGTCTTTGCTATTTACGGGTTTCGGCTATATAGTCTTGAGATTTTGGAATTCGTTATTCCAATATTTCGAGATTATGTAGTGATCCTATATATATATATATATATATATATATATATATATATAGATATATATACACATACACATATATATGCACTCCGCACTGAGCGATAAGCAAAAATAGATGTCAAGGTAATGCAGATGTAAGAAAACTACAACTACAGTAAATGCACATTGTCTGCAACTTCATCTTTAAAAATGCTCATTCCATAGAACATTAGAAATGTTGAGTTCTTAGCTGAATGCTGCTTGCACATGTAGCCAGTCACCTTTGCATTGATGGTGTTTCCTTAGTAAATCACACTGATAACCTTTCATGCAGCTGACAGACTTTGGAAGTATTGTTTAGTTTTTGATGATACAAAATACTAGATATGTACTAACCTATCCTTAACCTTACTCCTACCACAGCCCTATATATTATCTTAGAAAAGCAACTTTCCCTACTAGTATTACTTAAGAGAAGGACACATTTCACAACCAGGGCCAGCCTTAGGTAAAGTGTCACCAAAGGCGAAAATGCTCCACGGCCCCCTCCGTTGCCTAACCATCCTGGCCTACTCGCACTATCCAGATTAGTTTTTTCTTCCTTTATCTCAAAGTTTGTCTTATTCTTCATTTTGTTTCCTGCAATTATTAATTCACTCTGCAATTCATTCATTCAGTCACTGAACATGTTTTGTCTAGGCAAGAATGTACTCTGACAACTCTGCAGGAAACAACTGCATTAAGCCAAGAGGTTTTTAGATGCCCTGAGATGCATTTTTTAAACATTTTTCATCCAATAATTACCTGAACAAAAACCATGTCCAAAGAAAGAAGTTTAGCCTTTCTCTTCAACTTTGTTTTTACCTACATCCTAACAGCGACAACATTGCAATAACTGTAGAAGAAGTAACAGTATAAAGCCATAAGATTTCTAGACGATCTGGAATGAATGTTTTGAGTTTCTTTAAACAACCTTTTCATCCCATGACTGCCTTAAGAAAACATGACAATTAAAAGAAATTCAGTCTTACTCTTCAACTCTGCTTTATCCTGCACCCTTTCAGCACATCCTGACTGACCCAGACTACCCTGTAATAACTAAATTAAGCTGGGGTTTGCTAGGCACCCAGAAGTGGTAGGGATTACAGATGCTGTGAGGTACATTTTAGAACGTTTTTCCAACCTTTTGATCCAATGAAGGTCTGAACAAAAATCATGCATATGGAACAGAAATTCAATCCTACTTATTTTATTTCATGAAAAAAATAAGTTGTATCCAACTTTTAATGCTCAAAGCTGACAAAATACAACTTCACAATAAACTTGAGAAAGCAAATGCTTGTGAGGATACATATATCTGGGAATAGTACTTGCACCTTTATCCCCCCTCTCAAAATAGGTAGTCACTTTCTGTGTTTCCCTTTGGGATGTTACACTTGGTTTAAAATTAAGACATAAATGCCCACAGTAATATTTCAAGTGCTGCTATCATATTTAAATACAGTATGGCTTCTCATCCCACACCCCAAAAAGGCAGCTACCTTCTGTGCACTCTTCTAATGTCTTACTGGGACAAAAATGAAAAGACAAACCAAACAAGACATATTTGCCGTAGAACATGCTTATTCACTCTCCCCTCAAAAGACAGGCACATACATATGCACCAGATGTTTGAATGTGAGCAAAAAGTTTGTGGGGAAAGTAAAAAGAAATAGTGAGCATATCGTCCCCAGCCCAACACAAGAAACAGTGACCTCTGAGGTTTAGGAGGATTTTTAAGGATACAGTGACATCATCCCCAACCCCTGACACAAGTATAGAAACCTCCTATGTGTACCTACCTATGAGCAGGGCTGGTTTTAGACTAGGTGAGGTTCATGGCAAAGGTGATTGCTAAGCTTAAGTCAAAATCCACTTACTCACACTTGGTGTGGGGGCCTACATCCTCCAGGAGTTCTGGGTATTCTGTGATGCATTTATTCCTTACTTTTTGAGGGATGAGTATTAAACTCAGCAAGTGGCAACAGGGTCAGTTACTTTCATCCAGACAGCCCTCACCAAGCAGTTATAGCCACTGCTATGTACAATTCAGATGCAAGATCAAGATGGATG
>NC_056751.1:383369017-383426517 GCF_019279795.1 Protopterus annectens | reverse complement strand
AAGTTGCTTGTACACATTCAGGTATATTATATAAAGTATAACAACAAAACTATTTACATCTATTTACAACACAGTGTCACCATTTATATGTATATTCAACGCTTGTAAGGAGATTAGGATGGAGATTCTAAAATTTTATTTGGCCTTGATTTAATTTCAATTTATTTATATTTTTAAGATTTTGGTATTAGTAAATAGGGTCATATTTGTATTTTCTGCTTTTAAAACACATCCTTCATAACTTAATCTTTTAGTATATTATTAAAAAGGAGGTTCCAGTACTTATTTAGATAGGACAGATTATTTTATCTTTTGCAACTAGTTTGTGTGAAGGTATATATTTTACACCAGGATAATTTGGTTCGGTCAAACCAATTTTGGGTTATATATAACTTGATTAAAACAAATACAGTAATCATTACATATTTACAGTAATCATTACATGTCTATTCAATCTGGATAGATTTTGTGGAGCTATATGTATACTAGCAAATTCCCATGAGACTGTTGATTTTTCATATCCCATTTTTTCTAGCTTCACTTTTAATGACCACCACAGTTTGTAAGATCCGGAACACATTTAACACATCTGCAATTTTTGATGGACAATATGGACAGTATGCTGACAAACTTGAGTAATACTTATTTTGTTTCCTAGGTGTGAGATACGCATTATTTATCATAAATTGAATATAAATCAAGTTTTTAAAAGGAGTTAGTTTTATCATATTTTCCATAGCTTGTAATTTTTGTTCCATGGTAATGTTTTTTGCTTTACTTATCCCAGTAATTTGAGAATTATACAGAGAATTGGTATTTGATTCAAGGAAATTAGCTTGCAAACATTAGACATCATTTTTCTTTTACATAACAGACCCTTCAAAACTGATTCTGTCATAGCAATATTAGCTTCATTTTTATTTATCTTTTGTGATATTCAGTTAATTATGTCTTTAATTTGTCTTAGTATAATGACATTTTTTTCTGTAACTTCATTATTATCCTAACATTTTCAACAGAATGATCCTTTAACTTACAGAAGTCCCATAACGCAGAGTTTCTTATTAAAGGATAAAAGTTTAAATTTAACACATTATTGTTGATTTTAAGATCTGGGTTTAAATGTAACAGTTGTAATAGCACAATGGTATGTGCTAAATTTAAGGATTTTATTAGCTTTTGAAATATAACTATCTTTGATCAGTTTGTATATTTTGATTTTTTTAAATAATTTCTTGGTTGATAAAATGGAGTGATTTTGGATTAATGTTTTGAGTTATAATATGATCAAACCATATGTTCACTCACATTGGAGACCACTCATTTTCATTTTGATTGTAATTTGCTATCTTAATGATTTTACTTGCATAACAAATTTCATAGTATAATTTAAAATCCGAGTAGGCCAATTCCACATTTTCCTTTAGGTAGGATTAGTTTATTATAGCTGATCCTAACTGACTTTGGGAACCAGATAACTTTAGGTAATTCTGCATGCATTTTATGGAAAATGTTATTTGAAATAGTTAAATTGGTTGCATTGAAACAGTACAAGATTCTGGGATGGACATTCATTTTAATAATAGCAGCTTTGGATAAAAAAAGAGAGTGTTACACTGACCCATCTAATAATATCTTTAGTAATATTTGCTCAAGTTTTTTGTAAATTTTTTTTCATTAGTGCTTTATGAGCATGCTCGAAACTTATTCCCAATTATTTAAGCAAGTAGTTTATTCTACTTTAAGTTTTTGGGAAGTAGTACTCTTTATGATCAATAGGGTTTATTGGCAAGATAAAAGATTTTGATGGATTAATCTCAAAGTTTATGTTTGAAAAATCCTCAATTGTTTTCAAGCTCTTATGTAGGTCCATATTGGGAAGTAGATGTTTAAGTCGTCTGCAAAAGCAGTATATTTAAATTTTTTTTGAATTGTTGGAATATGATGAAAGGTGTTTTGTCCTCTATAAAGCAGAAGGGGTTCTATATAAAGATTAAATAGGTAGGGCGAGAGGGGGAATCCTTGCCTGGTACCACTTATGATTCTTATTGGATTTGAGTTTATTTTGCTAATTCAGACTGTTGTATAAGAGCTCCTGCAAAGAATTTTAATAATGTTAATAAATTCTTGAGGTATGTTAAAGTATTCACTTTATTAAATGCTTTACTTGCGTCCAATGATAGGGCATATCTTGGGTTACTTTCTTTTTCTAGTATTGAAATGGCAGCATCCAATCTGAGTGTATTATCATAGAGTTGCCTTTTATTAATAAAACCAGATTGCTTGGGTGAAATAATAGTAGATACCACCCTTTTACAATTTGTTTGATAAAACTAAGGTCAGTATCTTTATGTCGACATTTATTACTACAATAGGTCTGTAATTGTAAGGATTAAACTTATCAGAGTTTGGTTTGTGAATAAGGATAGTTTTAGAATTATTGAGATACAGATCTGTGGTACCATATTTCCTAATACAGTTATAGATTTTTAATAAAATATTCAGTATTTGTATATTACAGGTTTTATAGAATTCGGCTGTAAACCCATCAAGACCTGGGACTTTACTTGGTTTTAATTTATCTATTACTGCTTTAATTTCTTCTCTTATAAAGGGTGCCTTGAGCAGGTCACTTTGTATATTACTTATTTTTGGAAATTTTAAATTATCTAAATAATGATCATATTCTTCTACAGGAAGCTGTTTTTTGTGGACCATAAAGATTTTTATATATTTATGCAAATGACATTACCATCTCCGAGTCTGATTTGCTTTTAAAATTAATTTCTGTTATTCTGGTAGGAGATTGTTTAATATTAATGAGTCTTGCTAGATTTTTCGATGGAACTTGGGCCCATTCAGCATATTTAGAAAGTAATTTAATTTCCACCATTGTATATTCTTGCATTAGTAATGAGTATAACTCTTTTTGCAGGTTTAACAAGTAGATTCAAGTTCAAGACTTTATTTGTTTTCAATTTTCTTTTCTGCTTCTTTTAGCTCATATTCTAATTATTTTATTTTCCTTTATTTTGTATTTTGTAAATTAAGGCCTTTTGTATCAACATACCTTTAATTGTGGCCTTCATAGCACCCCATTGAATATCATAGGGAATATCAGAGTTAGGCATACTTATTTCTAAATGAAGAAGAATATCTGTTATCTCTTGTACTACTTCCTTTCTTTATTAGGTTAACATTTAATGAATTTGGATTATTTCTTTGAGCAGGTCTGATTGTGGGATGGTTTAATATAACAGAAATTTTAGAATGGTCAGAAAGACATCTAGGTTCTACTTTATATGTAATTCCTGATTTCAATAGATGTTCAGATATTAAGAAGTAGTCTATTCTTGACTAGGATTTCTAGCAAGGTAAATATTGAGTACTTGTTTGTTATGCTACCATCTTGATTATGAATATATGGGTCCACTAAGTTGAAGTCACAGATTAGATCTTCTATACCTGTCGAGACCTGGGATGCTTGTGTATTAGTTCTGGATGATCTGTCCTTGATAGGGTTTATTAGTAATGAATCTTTTTAAGCAAATTGTAAATTTCATAAATGAAATCTTGTTGATTAATAGATGGGCCATAGACACTTAAAAGGCAAAAAGGCAAGGCATATGAAGGTATTGAACATCTAAAACAGCACCATCACCCCTTCTCATCTGCTTTATATTTAATAATTTCACCTTTAAAGTATTTTTTAATAATGGTTGTAACTCCTTTTGAGTTTGTACTATTTCCTGCTGCTATAATTTGTTTTATCCAAGGTTTAGTTTTATCTGTTCACTATACATATGTGTTTCTTGTAGAAAGGTAATATTTTCATTTGATTGAAATATTAAATGTATAAGTAGATTTTTTTTTCTTTTTATCTTGAAGGCCGTTAACATTCCACAATTCAGTCTCTATTATCTCCTTTTAAGTGTTACAATGCATTTGTTATTTATGTAGGTACATCCCTCCTGATTAGACTGGCAAAAAGTAATATTTGTGTATAGTAAAATGTATAGTAGCTTGGTGACACACACCTCTTTCATAACTTTCCCAGTGCCTAATCACCTAACCCCCCCAAAATGAAAGCGAATAACAATAAACACTTAGAGAACTTCGTAAAGTTATAATTCCTAAGTATAACAAAACACAGTAGCATACTATTATCCATCATTTTAGTGTCACAAGAGTGAACAGTCCTATTCAACTCAACACTCATTACCCTTACTCCTGGATTGTATTGCAAAGCTAATGTACTAGTTGTATGACTTTATAACAAAATGAGGGCTTAAGGATAAAAGTTTTCTTACTTTCAGAACAGGTTGGTAACTATTATCCCAATTTACGCCTTCCCTTCATACTAGTTTTTATAAGATTGGCATGGTTTACCCTGTTTTACCAAAGTTCCATACTGAGTAGTTTGCTTTAATACGTAATGAAGTAGTCACATACCTCATTATATCATGTGTGCTTCTTTAATTTATGCTTGGGGATCTGATTTAATTTGATGCCATAGCTGCAGATTCTCACTGTAGTTTGTTTTGAAGACTTTGTATAGCTTTATAGGCAGGGATTTGGTGAGGGTGTATCTATAATTTATGCCTTAACGGCGACAACCAAACAAATTTATTAGCCAACTCATTGAGAATTATCATTTCCGTTGACTTCCTGTTCATAGACCACTACACCAGGATTATTTTTCCAGAATAATTTTATTTTAAATCAATTTGCGTTTTTTAAGCATTTATTTAGGTGGTTATGTCTTTATCAAGTGCTTAACTTGGATGAGTAGGAAAAGAAAAAGGCAGAAAAAGATTGGTTCTGTTATTTAAAGTTGCGGAGCTTCATTAAACACTTGTAGACAGGTGGACTTAACTTCACCTGGTGAGTTTGGTTGATATTTATGGCCTTAAATTAGAAGTTAAACTAGCTGGATATGTCATCTGGAATTTCACTTTTTTATTTATTAGGTATGCATAGTAAGGTGAAAGTAGCTGCCTTTTTTGTTTTATTTGCATCGGAAGGTCTTGGGCAAAATATATTTTATAGCCTTTCCATTGAATGTTGGCTGCTGCAAGTATTATTTGCACATGTATGGAGTTTAGGATTCTGGCCTAGACCTGGCTAAAGCTATCAGTAACTTGAGATTTATGCAGCGCTTGATGAACCCATTCAATGGTGATTTTTTGGATCAGTTCTTCATTATCTAGCAATGCAGCAAAGATTTCTCTTCGGACACACTGAAGTTGCGATTGTTCATAACATTCAGGAATACCCCTTATGAGAATGTTATTCCTTCTAGTTCTGGCTTTCAGATCTGTTATTTTTTTTTGTTGGATCTCATTAATAGTTGACTCTTTCACTTTTAGTTCTTTTTGGAGTTCTTCAAATTTTATTTCATTATTTATCGTTCTAGCTTCAGTTTGTTCAAGTCTATTAATTATTTGCCCCAAACTATTACCAAGGCCTGTTAGTTATTTCAGAGAAGCTTTGTATTTCAGTTTGTAAAATTTAAAGTGCTGATTTCAAGTCATCTAAGGTGTAGGGCTGATCACTTTTTGGTTTGACACTGGATGTCTGTGGTTCCTGCTGCTGCAATTTTAAAGTTCTTTGCATTTTGGCAACTATTTTTTTCTCTGGGGATGCAAATTGTGATAATTTAGTTTTAGAAAGTTGCACTGCCATCTGTTCCATTTCAAAGGACATATTATTTAATATAATTTCTTTTCTCCTGTTATGTTTCTTTCCTTCACTTCCAAAGGAGTGTGGGCCTAGATACATGTGGCAATAATCCTTGGAATGAGCTTGTTTTAATTTAACTTATTTCCATTGTTTTATAGGGTTTTTATACAACAAAGTACATAGATCAGATCTCTGATATTTCTGATGGCCCTAACTTACGTTTCTTATGCTTGTTGATTAGCAGTGACAATTTTTTTGCGTCTGAAAAATTATTTTTGTCAGAAGCAATAAGGAGAGCATTTAACTGCTGACAACCATCCTGGATCCTCCAGATTGAGGAGATTAAACCTTTAATCCATAGACAGAAATCACAGATCATGGCCTGATCAGCTTAACTGTGAATTTAGAGTGCAAGGATAGGAGGATTTGGGGATAGTGTTGTGCTCATTACTGTTGGACGTACCCCAAAGACAGAGTCTGTTGCAGACTCTCATCCAGGGTGTAGTTTTCAGAAATGGAATGAATGATGCTGTCACACCAAGAATCTTGTAGGTGGGCAGTAAAGTGGTCCTAAAAGGGTATCCGTTAGAACAGGAATGGCTAATGAAAAGGAAGAGAAGGGAACTGGTGGTGGATAAATTGCGCAAATTACATAAGGTATAACAAAGTTTAGTGACAGCTGGAGGAGATGCCTACAAAAGAGATACTGAGGCACTACTAAAGACTGAAATTCATATGCTGAAGACCTTAAACACAGAGGTGGAGCTGGCCAGAAAATGGCAGTTTTGGTGGTTAATAAAGACTTTAATTCCAAATGCATCTCACAGTTTTTCAGTAAATGGTCTCCCTGTGTATTGATTTCTCAATTAAAGGATGCAGATGGTTAAGCTGTTAAAGGGGACAAGAGACCTAAGTTTTACTTTACTGCCCTGTATGCCTCCCAGTGCATGGAGTTAGTGCCCCCCATGGAATTTCACTCCAGTCAAAGCTTTTGCACTGTCAGAAGGTGCCAGGGCCAATTTAGTTAAGACTGTCACCGAGTGGGAGGTTCAGAAGGCATTCAAAGGAATCAAGGCAAATAAGACCTCTGGTCCAGGGTTGTGTAAGTGGGGTAGTAGCATGATAGATTGTATTCTCACCTGGATGTACAATACTCCTAACTTCTTTAGTCCATCATCTTCACACTCAAACCGTACCACAATAATGTTGATTCCCAAGGTTAAGGACAACATACACAACTTAGGTGATTTTAGGCTTATCTTAATAATTAATGTTGATATTAAGATTTCTTCTTGGTGACAGGACTGGACAACATGCTAACACAGCTAATCCAACCTGCTCAGAATAGTTTTGCTAAGGGGAGCTCAATTACAGATCATTGATGGGAATCAGAATGATTTTTTTCACATGGTATTAATGGTACTTGAAGTCACCATGGAATTTGTCATCTTCAATATAATTAAAGCTTTTGACTCTGTGGCTTGGGATTTTTTATACAAAATGCTGGAAAAATGAGATTTTGAATGAGGTTTGCCAGTTGGGTGAAAGGTTTATACACCTCAACAACTTACAAAGTATTGGTGAATAGAAGGCTATCACAAGTAGGGCAGATAGAGAGGAGCACCAGACAAGGATGCCCACTATCCCTAGGTCTCTTCATATTAATAATGTAAAAACTTCCTTACATTGCAAGACCTTTTTTACAAACCAAACAGGAGAAGGGGATTCAGAATGCCTTTTATATTTTTAACTGATGATTGCTTATTGGTCTAGACACAGACATTCCAGAAGTGTTAGATAATGCACTGATGCTCTATCACACCTTTGGGGTGGTATCTGGACTAAAATGCAAAATTAAAAAGTTCACTGTAATGCAGGGTGGAAGATTATGCCTTGAAATCCTCATTTTTTTCTCTTATTAATCTCTCCACAATAGTTAGGTCTGCTAGTGTACTGCATAATGGTAAAGGTTAACATTGACAGCCTTACCCTGAAAAAGTCAAAAACTACCGCCAAGATTGAATAGTTTCTGTATGATTTTGTGCAGAATTCATGCTCAGATTATAATTTTCCATATTTCATGCGTTTTACAAAATCTGCCTATACTGGTGGACCACCCCTCGTTTGTACACTTGCAGGAGCTTATTAATGTAGCTGTCTTAGGAAAATCCAATAAAATAATTTCCCTGAAGCTGGCCTACATTCCTGACTACTACTGTGGATAGTGATTACCCAGTCTGTATCATTACACCACAGCCTTTAAATGTTCCCAACAGCTCTAAGCAATGATGAATGGAATCTTGAACTATCTGGATATGGGGAACAGGCTGATAGCTAGGGATGGATCCCACAGGCATAGACAAGTAATCAAGCAGTGTCAAGTACAGAGATCTGGAATGGGGAAGGGGGTCACACTAATTTAGTGTGGCAGCTACCCACATTTATTGACATTCTAACATTCAAAACAACTGAGCTCTGGATTAACGGGGATTCAGGATTGGAGGCCTTTAGTGATAAATCCAGAAAATAGTGTCATTAAGGATTTCTTGGAATTAAATACAGAATTTTGGCTTGAGGAACAAGAGTGGTTTACCTATTTGCAGTTTAAACACATTTGGATGACCAAGATCATTAGGGTTTGTGATGAAAAGAGATACCGCCAGCGCAGCTAGTTGGAATTTTGTAAATAATTATTTGTCATTGGTGAATATCGAAATGATTTATACAAGATGCTTGTGTATGTCATGTGTATATCAAACTGCTTGTACAGACACATCTATTGAAAAGGGTATTTGTAGAGTGCCGTTTAAAATGTAGCCACAGTGTGCTCTGCTGGAAGAGAACAGAAATGTACATACACTATTCCAACTGTTTAAATGTATATATTTTAACAGTGGAAACTGGAATAAAAGAGGTTAACTTCAGATAAATAACTGAAATTAAATTACTTCATGGCTAGGGCATAAAAGATTTCATCTTTCAGTTTACAATAGAGCAAGAGACACAATGTCTGTGCTAGGAAACCTTCAGTATTGTCTTTAGGGTGAAGCAATTACTAGTCTTGAAAGCATCGCCTATAGGGTGAAGTAATTACCAGTCTTGAAAGCATGAAAGACTGCAATTGTTTTATGACTTCCAGCATCTGCCAGAGATCCGAAGAGAAGCCCTTGTCTGTATATTTTTACAGGTAGATGCTAAATACTGAGAGGTTCATCAGTGGTTGTTTTGGGCTTGCGAAATAAAAGTCAGATGACAAGAAATGTTGTCATCCTGTAAGCTATCCCAGCAGTAATATTTTAGATATTAATTTGAGAAGTTTCTTAGTGAGACAGCATTCTGTCTTAGACCTGACAACAACTAGAAGATCCAGTCACCACATCTTCCTTGCTCAATTAATAAGTTCTTAGGGTATAGTAATTCTCTTAGATACAGCCAGGAATATAAGAAAGCTTAGTTTAGATATTTTTCTTTATTTGAGACTGTCCTGCAATGTTATTTTAAAGATTTCTTGTTATTTTGAACTCTGATGTCACTGTGAATATATACTTAGTATTGTCTTGTCCTTTTATTAGTTATTAATTATTAAATATATGTAAACCTTTCATTGTGGCTGATCTGCGCAGAGATATTTAAGTTTTGAGAGTACCTGCATATTTATTTGGTGACACTTTACGAGTCACTCCTAATAGCACTGCCCTTGGTCAAATTACCATTTGTGTTAATATTAATATTACACAGTAAGATTGGACATCTTTTGTTAAGGGCCTTAAACTAGCTGATTAGGAGTTGATTGGTGGCAGTGGTAACTACCTTATAGTCTGGGCAGAAATGGGGGATAGCTAGTAAACCTCTGCCAGCCTTTGCCAGGTGTGTCTGTGTGTGTGTAAATAAAACCTCAAAGAGTGTGTGTGTGTGTCTGTTTGTGTGTGTCAGCTACATGGGCAGGGACACAAAGCACTTGTTGGACAGAGAGAGAGGGTGCTAGAGGTCTCAGCTTGGTCACTCAGCTGAGATATCAACTCTACAGCTGTGTTAGTGAGGAGTCTTACTTGGGATATGGAGAAAGAGTGAAAAACCTGCCCCGGACTGACTGTGGTCTCTGTGTGCTCTTAAGAAAAATTGCACTTGATGCAGAGAGCTGCATCTGGAAATACTGTGTGTGTACTTGTTAACCTCCCAGTGTACATCCCCCACGTGTGCCAGTGGTGAGGACTGAGGCTCACTGATTACTGGTTGGTATTGGTGGGAACATCACAGGGTTGAAGACTCAAAAAAATCTGTACCATGGACTAAATGGTGCAGAGTTAAAAAAGGAAGGGTGAGTTTGATTTACAGGGATTTGTGGGAAGTAAGGCTAAAGGCCTTGAAAGAAAAATTAATAGCAGATGGAATAAGCAGGAAAATCTTGATCTTACCAGGGGTGAATGGGAGGCAACCTGGAATTACCCATCACTACTCCATAAATGGCCAAGATATAGAGATCAGCAAATATGGGTCATTTATACAGTGGATATAAAAAGTTTACACACCCATGTTAAAATGCCTGTTTTTTTGTGATATAAAAAAATGAGACCACAATAAATCATTTCAAAACTTTCCCCACCTTTAATGTGACCTATAACCTGTATAAATTCAATTGAAAAATAAACAAATCTGTTAGGGGAAAAAATATAAAAAATAAAAAAAGTACAATAAGCTGGTTGCATAAGTGTGCACAGTCTTAAACTAATACTTTCTTGAAGCACCTTTTGATTTAATTACAACATTCAGTCTTCTTGTGTACAGACCTGCCATCAGTTAGAGACTCTGATTAACCCCAAATAAAGTTCAGCTGTCTTAGTAAGATTTTCCTGACATTTACTCAGTTACCTGCTACAGCAAAAACCATGGTTCGCAGAGAGCTTACAAAGCATCAAATGGATCTCATTGTTGAAAGGTATCAGCCAGGAGAAGGGTACAAAAAAATTTCCACAGCATTGGATATACCACGGAACACAGCGAAGACAGTCATGAAAAAAGTGATGAAAATATGAGACAACAGAGACGTTGCAAAGAACTGGACGTCCCTCCAAAGTTAATGAAACGACAATACAAAAACTGGTCAGGGAGGCTGCCAAGAGACTTACAGCAACACTGAAGGAGCTGCAGGAATTTTTGACATGTACTGGTTGTGTACTACATGTGACAACAATCTACTGCATTCTCCATACATCTGGTCTATGGGGTAGGGTTGCAAGACGGAAGCCTTTTCTTACACAGAAAAACATCCAGGCCTGGTTAAAATTTGCAAAACAATACATCAAGTCTCCCATAAGCATGTAGGAAAATGTGTTATGGTCTGATGAGACCAAGGTTGAACTTTTCGGCCACAATTCCAAAAAAAGAAGTTATGTCTTACCATAACGTTCCATCTGTATTGTTGATCCTCGTTCAGTCATTGTGTGTGGGTATTGGTTCCAACCTCGGGACCGAGCCGACCATCTTCCAAGCTCACGTCACCTACAAACTCTCGAGCTAAAAACTCTTACCCAGAATTCCCCTCTCCCTGTTACCTGAGATTGAGTTTGCAAGTCAAAAGAAGGTACAGGCTACCTCTGGTCAAATGACCTAACAGAACCGGATGGTGAGATCCACTAGAAGCCACAGAAAGGGGAAGGAGGGAGGGTTGTAATGACTGAACGAGGATCAACAATACAGATGGAACATTATGGTAAGACATAACTTATTTATCTGATATTGTTAATCCTTGTTCATTCCTTACATGTGGGACAGAGTCCCCAGCTACCTTTATTCCTGGGAGGCTGTCATGGAAGGACATTCCTGAGCACCATAGAACCAAAAGATGCTCTTCCCCTGGAGGCCAAATCCAATTTGTAATGATTGATGAAGGTATGAGGAGTAGCCCAAGTTGCAGCTGCACAAATGTGTTGTAAAGAGGCTCTGGCATGGAAGGCAGCAGAAGTTGCCACCGACCTTGTAGAATAAGCCTTTATGGTAGCAGGTAATGAAATATTACATTGTTGATAAATGAAGGTCACACAGTCTTTTAACCATTTAGCCAATGTGACCTTAGCAACAGCACATCCTAATCTAGGTCCAGAATATGCCAAAAATAACTGGTCTGCTTTACGAGAAGCCTTAGTCCTGTTCAAGTAGAAGCGAATTTGCCTGTGAATATCTAGGGTATGTAGGCAATACTCTCCTCTGTTTGAATAATTGGGGAAGAAAACTGGCAGTTCAATGGTTTGATTAATGGACATTTCAGAGATCACTTTTGGTAGAAAGGAAGGATTAGTTCTCAATGACACTGTATCTCTATGAAAAGTTAAATATTGACTCTTGATGCATAAGGCTTGAAGCTCAGAGATACGTCTGGCAGAAGTAATGGCGACCAAAAACAAGGTTTTCCATGACAAATATTTGAGGTCGCAAGAAGAAGCTGGTTCAAAAGGTGGCATTGTCAAAGCTTGTAGGACTAATGACAAGTCCCATGGTTGAGTAGGTTCTCTTAAATGAGGCCTTAGATGATTCACGCCTTTTATGAAGGTCTTGCATAACTTGTGTGACATAAGAGAAGAGCCCTGGACACTATCATGAAAAGTAGATATTGCAGCCAAATGAACTCTAATGGTAGAGGCAGATAGACCGGACTGAAATAGGGTAGACATATATTCCAGTACTATCGACATAGGTGCTGAAAAAGGATCTACTTGTTTTTCTTTCAGCCAAAAAGTAAATCTTTTCCACTTACTGAGATATGTAATTCTGGTGTAAGACTTATGAGATGCAATAAGAATGTCATGTACTGGCAAAGAAAGAAAATTCGGCCTGGCAATCAAAGGAATTGGAGGAGTCAAGCTGTGAGCTTCAGGCTGTTCAGGTTGGGGTGAATCAAATTCTGCGGATGGGAGATCAACCCCGGGGTTGGATGGAGAATCCACGGTTGATCTAGCAGGTGAGGCCAAAGGAAGGGAAATCAAATCTGACGGAGCCAATATGGTGCTATGAGGATTACTTTGCTTTTCAACTGGCAGGCTTTCTTCAGAAACTGGGGAATGAGGGGGAGAGGTAGAAATGCATAAAGCAGACCCAAGGGCCAATCATGGACTAGAGCGTCCCTGGGTGACTGTCCCAGAGGGGGATTCAGGGCGAAATAGTTGCTGCATTTGTAGTTGGTTGGGGACGCAAAGAGGTTGCAGCAAGGAAGACCCCAGCAGTTGAAAATCTCCGCCGCTATCAAGGGATTCAGAGATCACTTGTGAGTTTGTAGAATACACCTGCTGAGTCTGTCTGCTATCACGTTGGAACTCCCGGGAATGTGCATTGCTAGAAGAAAGCGGTTGGTAGCCATCGACCATTGCCATAGTCTCATGGCCTCTTGACAGAGTGGGAAAGATTTGGTTCCACCTTGTTTGTTGATGTACCAGACTACCGCCATGTTGTCTGATTGTATCACAATAGTCCCAGATGGCAGCAGGGGATGGAATGCTTTCAATGCCAGAAACACTGCCCTCAACTCCAGAACATTTATATGCAGATGGGCCTCCATTTCGGACCAAGTACCTTGGACTGTCTGTCCCTGAAATAGCCCCCCCACCCCATCAGGGAGGTGTCCGTGGTCACTGTAGCCTTGGGCTATTGGTGGGAGAAGGGGCAAGACCATTGTGATGGATTGTGCGCTATCAACCAATTTAGATCTTGTTTGCACCTGTGAGTTACCCGGATCTTGGCTGAAAGAGGGTACTGAAAGGGATACCACTGTGTGAATAGTAGCCATTGTAGAAGCCTCATGTGAAACCTGGCCAGGGGGACAATCGTAATGGAGGCTGCCATGGAACCCAACAACTGGAGAACAGAATGAGCTGTGGATTTTTCCCTTGAGAGGATTGGAATCAGTTACTGCTTTATCCTTAGAATTCTGTGCTCTGGAATGGATGCTCTGCAATTCTTTGTATTCAAGATGACCCCTATAAATTCTGTGGACTGAGATGGGGTGAGATTGGGTTTTTGCCAGTTTGTGGTTATGCCTAGTCTTTCTGCAGTGATGAGAGAGTATGCCAGGGTTTCTTCCAATCGATGTCTGGTGGGGGCGCAGATGAGCCAGTCATCTAGGTATGGAAACACCTGGAATCCTTGGAGTCGCAAGTGAGCTGTGACGACTGCAATGCACTTTATGAACACTCTGGGGGCTGTAGAGAGTCCGAAGGGCAGTACTCTGAACTGGTAATGACTGGCTCCCACACAGAAGTGAAGGAATCTTCTTGATGGTCTGTCCACTTTTATGTGGTAATACACATCTTGAAAATGTATCGAGCACATCCAATCATCTTTTTCTAAAAGTGGAAGGATAGACTGCATTATGACCATCCGGAATTTCTGCACTTTTGCAAACTTGTTCAATACACTGAGATCCAAAATTGGTTTCCAGTCCCCGTTTTTTTGGCACCAAAAATAGTCTTGAGTAGAATCCGGATCCTATCTGGTCCGGAGGGACTATTTGGATGACTCTTTTTATTAGCAGCTTTGAAATCTTTAAAGCTGCTTCTTCCATTTTACTAGGTGGAACATCGAGTAAGCTTGTTGAGGGAGTGGGACAAAGATCGAAGGGGATATGCTAACCTCTGGTTATTATCCTTTGTACCCAAGAATCGGTGGTAATGGTTAGCCAGGCAGAAAGGTACAAAGAGAAATGACCCCCAACCACTTCCAGAGGAAAGCAGTTGGGCCACTCTTCAGGAGCGCCGGTAGGATTGGCCAGGGAAAGAATCTCTGGAACCCTGGTTATGCAGACCCCCTCTCCCCTGAAAGGGGCATCTTCCCTGAGAGTTTCCCTCTCTGCCTCTAGGGGAAAACTCAACCTGTGTGTCATGGAAAGAACCTTGAGACATTTTGTGCTATATCTTCCCACTCTTCTGGTTTCTGGAGAAAGCTCATTGAGGGGAAGAATAATGGCACCCAAAGCAGAAAAGGTCTTACCATCCTGCTCACATCTGGCCAGTGTGCTTTTAACCTTGGGTCCGAACAATGATGAGGCTATGATGGAAGCATTGAGAAAGGAAGCCTTGAAGGGTTCCGCGAAATTACACAAGTGCATCCAGGCATGTCGTCTCAGAACAATGACGGAACTCGCCACTCTAGCTGCTCCTTTTGATGGGTGAGATATCAGGCAATGGTGGAGTTAGATATCAATTTGATGGTAGCTAGCTGAGGGGCCACTTTGTCACGGACCTCATCAGACAAAGCAACAGCTAAAGTTTCAGAGAGCTCTGAAATTAAGTCTCTTTGAAGCCTGGTAAAATGTGCCATATAGTTCAGGGACCTAACTGCAAAGGTTACTGATGCAAAAGTACACTTCCCTATTCTGTCCAGAGCCCGGGACTCTTTGTTGGGCGGATGGACAGTCTGGCTTTCTTCTTCCGCCAGATCCTTTTTAGTTGTGGCCACCACCACCAAAGCATCTACAGGAAGACCTTTGGACTAATGGGGATCACTAGCTGGAGGGAACAAAATTTTATCTGGCCTCCGGTGAATGGCCTCAATGGTGTCAGGAGCCTTTCACGCATGCTGCACGATGAGACAGACAAGTTCATCTGCAGGTGGAGTAACCCAGGAGGTAGGGGGCCAGGCACAAAAGGCCTTCAGGAACACAGACTCTTCAGAGGTCAGGTTGGAGGCCTGCCAGTCACTTCTCTGTTTAAGGATTTCAAGGATATCACCAAAGGATACCTCAGAGGGTGATCGAGGGGACCCTTCCCCATCATCAAAGTCTGTGTCTTCAGTAAGGGACTCCTCTGTGGATTCCATGTGCTTCTTCTTGTGCGAGCTCTTTTGATGATCTTCCTCAGAGGGAGAATCTGGGGAAGACAGCTCAAAAGTGGTCTCCTGTGGGAGTATGTCCTGAGGCCCTTGCGCCCGGTGTCTGCTAGGAGTGGCTTGTGAACATTGCAGTCCAGTGGAGGGCGGAGAGTGTGAAAGCACAGGATCACCAACTGATGCCAGAGCCTTCTCCATAAGCTGGAAGACCGGTCCACCAGAAGAGGGATGGGGTCCTAGGGCAGGGGTCACCCCTCACCTTAGTGGCTCAGCCTGCCAACTCGGAGTCCCTGGACGGCTGTGAAATGCCAACGTATGTACGCCACAGCTGACATCCTGGGCTGTGACAAGACTCTCCTGCCACAAAGGCAACTGTGGCTCCTTAGTGAGGTCCATAAAAGGAACCATAGTGGGGGAAGACTGTGCTATATCAAGGGGCTTCAAAGGCAATAAAGGAGGAGAATAAGTAGGGGTCTTTGGTAAAGGGTGATCACCTCCTGAGGAAGGATAAGTCCTGGGGGGTGGAATACCTCTGGCCAAAAGCACTTGATCCACAAGATGCAACACATCGTGTTCAGAGAGGCTTCTAGTGGATTTCACGGACATGGCTGAGGAAGAGTCAGGTCTATCCAAGGACGGAGCAAACTTGGTGCCCACCACAGAGGTGGTCTGCACTGAGAACAATGGAGCTGTAATGGACTGAACTACTGGTGTCTGTACTGAGGAAATCATCAGTGCCGAAGGCATGGTCTGCACCGACGATGAGGTCAGTACCAAAGCGGTTGTTGACGCCAAGGCCTGAGATGACAAAATCAGTGACGCAAGCTGAATGGTCAGTACTGAGAGGGTAGTCAGTGCCGGGTAAGTTGTCGGAGCCGAAAAGGAAATGGGCATCGAAACATCCATCAATGTCATGGCAGTCTGCATCGACTGGACAGTCGGTGCCGGTAAGGGAGTCTGAACTGAGGAGCTCCTCGATACCGATGTGGTATGGGGCACACTAGGTGCCGAGGTCACAGATGGTGCCGATGGCCTTTGTGCCGAGGGTCTAGGCACCACAAGTGCAGGAGCCGATGAAGTCAAATCTGAACTGGAAAGCTTAGCTTTCTTGGGTCTCTGTTCCTGAGGGTCCCCAGCTGGGGACAAAGGAAGAGACTTGGTCTTTTTATGTTCATCACTCTTTTTCTTATGGGATCTTGGAGGGGGTTGAAGACTCTGACCCAGAAATAGCCTCTGAAAAAGGAGATTTAGGTAGCCCCTTCAATATTAATTTATTTTTTTCTCTCGATTAACATCCTGTTAGAGAAATTCTTACAAATCCCGCAAGGTGGGGCAACTGTTAAATGAGGCACACCCAAGCAATAGACACATAGGGAATGTGCATCTGAAGTAGTTAATTTATGACCACAATCTAAACATCTTTTAAACCCTGGGCTACCTTTTTTATCTGTCATGTTAGTTAAGGAAAGAAAGAAAAAACAGAAAAATACCAGCAATGGTACAATAAATACCCGAAGGTAAGAAGGAAAAGGGGTTTACCAACGATGGTAAAAAAGGATTACCTCGCGGTAAAAAGGGAGGAAAGGAGCTGAAAAGGTTTGATAAGGGGTAGTCGCTAAATGCAATAAGGTAAGAGATAATGATCTAATAACTTTTTTTTGTGAAAAAATGGTTGTCTTAGAACTTAGTATGAAGAAAAATAATGTACTTAGCTCAAAAGAAGTAGCTTGACACGACCGAATGGTGATGTGGCAAATGAAATCTGGGGTAACAGGGAGAGGGGAATTTTGGGTAAGAGTTTTAGCTCGAGAGTTTGTAGCTGAAGCGAGCTTTGAAGATGGCTGACTCGGTTCCGAGGTCGTTACTGATACTCACACGTAAGGAATGAACGAGGATTAACAATATCAGATGGTACATTTGGCGCAAAAACAACACTTCACATCAAGAACACCATCCCCACAGTGAAGCATGGTGGTAGCAGTATCATGGTTTGGGGTTCCTTTTCTTCAGCTGGAACTGCGGCTTCAGTTAAGGTGGAGGGAATTATGAACAGTTCGAAATACCAGTCATTTTTGGCCCAAAACCTTCAGGTGTTTGCTAGAAAGCTGAAGATGAAGAGGAATTTCACCTTTCAACATGACAATGACCTCAAGCCTACATCCAAATCAACAAAAGAATGGCGTCACCAAAAGACAATTAAAGTTTTGGAATGGCCCAGCCAGAGCCCAGACCTAAATCCATTAGAAAATCTGTGGGGTGACGTGAAGAGGGCTGTGCACAAGAGATGCCCTCGCATTCTGACAGATTTGGCGTGCTTTTGCAAGGAAGAGTGGGCAAATATTGCCAAGTCAAGATGCGCCATGCTGACAGACTCCTACCCAAGAACACTGTGTAATGTGGTAATTTAATCAAAAGATGCTTCAACAAAGTATTAGTTTAAGGGTGTGCACACGTATGCTTATTGTACGTTTTTTATTTTTTATATTTTTTCTCCTAACAAACTTGTTTGTTTTTCAAATGAATTGTACAGGTTGTAAGTCACATTAAAGATGGGAAAAGTTTTGAAATAATTTATTGTGGTCTCTTTTATATCACAAAAACCTGGCATTTTAACAGGGGTGTGTAAACTTTTTATATCCACTGCAGATGGTATCTCATTCATTTGAGATAGTGTTTAAGGAGGTCAAAGCAGTCAGAGGAATGCTGTTGGTGCAACACCCCTGTAGTGGATAACCTCCACATGTTCTGGAATTGCCGAAGGGTTAAATATTATTGAGAGTAAGTGGTCAGCATGCTAAATTAGGTTTATATATTGCCCCTCAAAATGGAATGGAAGTTTTGACTTTTTGCACTGGGAATCCAGGTAACAATGTCAGGGGATTTATATGGAAGATCTGCTAGACTTTAGCTACTATAAAGAAATTACTATGTGCAAAAGAGTGGCAGTCAAGGAAAGTGAGTCTAGATCCAAGATGTAATAATAATGCTTTCAGGCAAGAACTTAAACATTCAGAGTGGGTCTTGTCAAGAACTCTTATCCCAAAATGATGGGATAACCTTGTACAGGTTTTCTGCTCTTTTGTATTTTGGGCCACAAATAAAAATGCTGGCAATATGGCTCCTGTACCTGTTATTAATGCATGGTGTGTGAGGTAATGATGTCCAGTTTGACCATATCAGTCTTAATTTTACTTTGAAAACTCATCTCACCTTTGACAACCTGTGAGGGGCAGTCTTCTTGTAGCAAGAACTTAGATATCTAGAGTTAGCTTTTTCTGGTTGCATCTTATCTATGTTTATTGGATTTTCTTTTGATTTTTTTTTGTGTGTGTCAAGCTGCATATATTTTACTCTGTATTTGCTAAACTTTTTTATTATTATTGCAAACTTCATGCCTTTAAACTGTTGTGACTGATATTAATTTATTACAAGAATATTTATGCACTGTTGTTCTACTGAGAAGAGGGTAACCATTGTTTACACTGTGGGGTAACAACATGTAGGGTTCATGCCTTCAAGACTGCTGCAGACTACCAGTGACAGAGAGATTATTTGGTTATATGTAAGAGCAGACAGGCAACTGGAAGTCTCTTACATTCTTCAGTGTGGTGGCAGGACTACCAGGATGAGGAAAGAATGCTGTGGGGAACTGGAGAATTCTGCCAGCCCTTCCAGGAAATTGTGCATGTGCTTAAGTATATGTATGTGTTTGAAAACAGTGTGTGTGAAAGGCAGTTACCACGAATAAAGGGAGCACTGAAAGACACCGATTCACAGATAAGGTGGTAAAGCTTGGTTTACTATCAAAATGTGGAAATCAAAATAATTTTCCACATTCTGGTCAAATCAGTTTGCTAAAATTGGTAATAACGAATTACCAAAATTTCAGAAATGGTAACACGGAATCGACATTTGAATATTGGAAGTTGGTATATTGAATGCCCATGTTACCAATCACATTTCTGGGGGGGGGGGCAAGCCCTCATGTGCCCCCCACATCCCTGCATATTATATATTCCATCTATGAGATCACACTACAGTCAGAAAAGGGTACACTTCCCGATCCCCACTGTAATGTGATCGGTTATCAGAATGTCAATTCCACATTAGCAAAAGCACACTACCATTTGTTAATGTGGATTCAAAGATTTTCTGGATCAGCCTTACAAAAAACTTCCCAACTTTGTGTAAGTGCCTATCTAGATTTTGCTAGTAAACTGTAAAGATCTGAAATGAACCATGTGCAGTTCAGTTTGGGTATGGAGGTTGGAAGCGCATATCCAGGACAGCAGTGTGTATTCCCCTTATGCTCTTGGACTCAGATTCCACTTTGTAGATTAGTCAGACTTTATATTATGCATTTTCTTTTTATTACATCACACTTTGTGGAAACAGTGGTGCCACCTTTTCCTTCATATTTGATAACAGGGGTGACACTACTCCTCCACAATATCAAATTATAATTATAATACCTGAATATTTATTTTTGATGTTTGAATAAGTCATTCAAAATGGATTGCTCAAATATCTTTATTTTTATTTACATTGCAGAGACCACGTTAGTCCCACTAGGCCAACAGCCACTTTTCTGGGGGAAGACCTGATGTGGTATTCATAATGACTAGGGGAAATTTGGCCAGGGCACCAGAGAACTTTCCCTGCTCTTTTTCTTCCTATTTCTGCATTGAGCAAGAAAATGGAAATTAGGAAATGAAGCACTATGGAGGTTTGTGAAAAGCCTGAAAAGCATTTGGAGCATGTCATTTCTGGGATGGATGACAATGCATCACTTGCCTACAAAGCAGTTGTTGAAACTAATGTTGGAAAATGAGCCTTCTGAATCAGTAGTGGTTTCATGGAGTCAAGTTGTGGAGAACTCTGACCTGATAAATAAGGATTCTACTACTACTGATGTTCCTGTTGCTTTAAGTGTAGCAGAGACTGAGGTTAAAGGTGAGGGATCATATTGTTTGATTTCTTCCCCTTCTATGTCTGTACTGTAGCCTGTAGAGACTAGGGTGGAGTCTTCGCACAGAAACTGGCTTATGTTCATATACAACAAAACATAATCAAGGAGGATGTTCATGAACCACAGGATAGTGTTGTTGTCTGAGTTTTGGATTCTTGGTAGAACATTCCGCCTTTTGACAGATATGGTGTTTGGGATACTACTGTGGTTCATTTAGGAATTCCTTTCTCTGATGTCTGTGCTTTCAAACACAATTGATGAGAAATGTTTTGTGAACTGACTTTTGAGAGCTAATCTATTCAGAACACTTTCTTTTTAAATTTGAGTCAAAAAGACATTGTGATCCTTGCATGAATTAAGAAGCTGTTGGACTAAATGTCTTTTCTAAAAAGTGTTCTGGAAGATGTGGTCTTATTATCTTTGAAATCTCTTTTTGGCACTTACTGTCAATTGTTGATGTTAAAATGTATTTGATGATCAGAGATTGTGGAATGGAGCTTGGGAATTATGGGTTAATTAAAAGTTGATAATGTCAGTTAGTACACATGCCTAGTGTGTTTGTTCATGGGAACAGGGGCTATGTTACATATATGGGACAGAAAAAAATGTTAATTCTTTGGATCTTCTTTACATTTGAATTCTGACTGTGATAAAAGGAAATGTGTTCAGTGTGGGGAGTTGTGGCATTCTATAAAAAAACTGTAATATGAGTTTTTGTACTAAATGTAAAATTGTTGGACACTTTTGGGTAGATTGTCCTCTCCTGAAAGATACAGGAGAATTGAAATCCTCTCGTTTTGTTGACACATCTCTTGTGCAGGGTAATTTGACTTAGCAAACAGAAAGGTTTTTATAAACTTTGGAAACAGTGGACAAAGTTCCTTCTAGGGGCACTCATTCCAGAGATGTTAGTGAGGTTGATGCTGATGTTATACACAGTAATATACAATCGGCAGATGAGGGGCATGCAGATGATATTTCACATAGTGAGGAATTGGAAGCTGACAGCAAAGGGCATGAAAGGAATGAGGAAATCTCATTCTCTTGGTAAAAGGTTTAGAAAATGAAAATTAAGACAGGGTGCCAAGAAAAAGTTTGCAAAAAAGGGAAAGTATGACATTGGTTTAGGTTGTTTGAATGTTAACAGTACCATAAATAACTGATGGTTGTTTTTAATTTTTGTTCTTTATTTGTAGATCTCGTTGCTTTGTTGGACATTACACTTTTTTCTACCGCTTAGAAACAGGAAGTGTGTGTGAATAAAATGTTATGGTCTTTTGGGCAGGAATCTGATCTGGGTAGTGGTATTGCTGCTTTGGTATACAGAACTGTCAGCGTGTGCATGTGAGTGTGTGTGTGTATGTATGTATGTGTGTGCATGAGCACTAGATGTTACTGTTGGGTTAGTTGTGACTTGAAGGTCGGTTTTGGTGTACTGGGAATAATGGTTGTTTAAGCAAATCTACTTTACAAGACAGAATTGAGTTGTTTTCTTTATTGAAAAGTTTTGCATTAGTTGGTATGCATATAATTTTGATTGGTGATGTAAACTGACATCTACAAAAAAGTTCTGACAAGCTATCTGAAGATGTTAAAACGTTTTGGGAGGTCTTGCATGTGGGTAAGTTAAAATTGGCCCTAGCATGGGACATAGCTACACCAGAGGCAGATTGACCACTGAAATTGATTATTTTGCCTTTATGGCTAGTTTACTGTTACAATAATATAAAATTGAAGTCAGCTTTTCTAATTATTTTGGTCTATTTTTGTTAAATATCATAAATGACTTAAGAAGTTAAATTGTCTATCGTCTCATATGGATTTTGGAGAAAAATAGTGGAGTGTTTGTGGACACATCTTACAACCTTAGATTTTTACCCTTCCAAGACTACATGGTGGATTGGTTTTAAAGGGAAGTGTTTACAACAGTATGTATTAGTTGAAAAAGATATGTGGAGATTGTTTCAGTATGACTGCATTTTGTTTTGTCTCAGTATGAGTTATCTTTGATTCGCAGTAAGACTCATTATGTCCAGTAATGGGAGAAACATTTGATGAAGTTAAATGAATTTAAATTTCAACATTTATTGAATGGACAAAGGTATGCTGTGAAGGGAAGAAATGAAGAGATTTCCCCTTCTTACGTATGTCAGTTAAATATGATCTCGAGTTTATGGATGGTATATTTAAAGAATATGGTCAGCTGGTGCATAGGTCAGAAGACACGTTGGATGTAACTGAATGCTGTGTTTATACATTGTACTCTCCTTGTTTTGTGTGGAAGAATGTATAGAAGATAAAATGTTTGTCAGATGGTGATACTGTGTGGTTGAAAAAAGAAATAACCTAGGAGGAATTACTGCTTTAACTGTGGTCTGTACAGATGTTTCTCCAGGTCCAGATGGTTTGGAATATGACTGTGAAGCAGAAGTGTTTGTTTTTTGTGTATAATGAATGGTCGATGATAAAGTTTATGAAAGTGTGTTATGATTTATCTATCAAAAAGAGTCGTAAACCAAGTAGGCGGCCACCTGGGATACTGTTTTAGCAGAGACACTTTTCCAGTATTTATTTTGTTTATTTATTTATTTATTTTTTGTAGTAAAGAAATGATTTCTTTAAAAATATGTTGAATAAATACAGGAAAAAACTGAAAAGTGAGACAAACTGGGAAAAAGGAAGAAAAAAATTCTATATGATATAGATAGACCAGAATGGGGGCATCGGGAGGTGTAGGGGGGCACTGTGGAGCCCTTTTGCCTAGGGCAACAGCTGACCAAAGGCCTGCCCTATAAAGGGTGTAAGTTAGATAGTAAATCATCTCTCTAACTAATACAGACTATAAGATATTTTGTAGAATACCATTGATGAGGATAAGTAAAGTTATGTTTGTAATCCAGGGATATATGGAATACAGTGCAAAATATCAGAGATCTCTAATGTTTGATTTTGGAAATAGTGCCATGTATGTCACACATTGGTAATTCTAATATGATGGTTATATATGATGTTCATAAAACTTTTGGTTCTGTTGCTCAGTGTATTATGGGAAATTTTATATAGAGACAGTTAAGCCCTAAAATTGTAGGTCTGATTCGAAGTATTTACAAGAAGTCTTGGGCAAAAGTTGTAGCGAGTGGTTGGCTGGGAAAGAAAATTAAAATTACCTGAGTGATTAAGCAAAGCTATCTTTTGATAGCTGAATAAAAAGAAAAAAACTGAGTCATGAATGGAGTTGAGGAGATATGTTGTGTTTCTACTTGTGTGTCCAGTGGACAGTTGGTTTTGGGGGTTGTTGTTCCATTGTGTTTGCATATTGTAAGTCTGACAGTCTTCTCATTGCAAATTGTTAATGTGAAGTTGTTGGATTGTGGTTTGCATTTCAATAAATTAAAAAGTTAATATCTTGAGTGTTTGGATATAGTTGATGGTATACCCTTTTCTGCTACACAGGTTACAGTGTTAAGGACCCAATCTGGAGATCTGTTGCTATGTTTATGGGATAGGGTTGTTAGATAAACCTGAATCTTTAAGATTCGGTCTGTTTTTTTTCTTTATCCTTTAATAAAAAATTATATTTGTTACATTGTTTTGTTCTTATTATGTTAGGGTATGCAAGTAGTATTCTTTCATTTCCTAAGCAAAGAGAAAAAAGGTTGCTATTATTTTTATTCTTATTAGTACTATTTGCTTTATTTGGGGACCAAAACTAAACCAAATTAAGAGTGATGTGTTGTATGCTAAGAAGGAAGGGGGATTAAGTTTGGATTCATCCTATTTATGTGGTATCATTGAGCTTGTTTGGAACATTGAAGTGTCTCAAATCTAGAGGTACAGATTTTCTTGTTTTTTTGCCTTGGAATAAATATGCTACACTTTGGAATAGTTTGTTGAATAACAACAGGAAGATTACGATAGGCAATTTATAATATCTGAATTTCTTTTTAAAATACAGGTTTGGAAGATCAGCATTTCTAATTTTTCCTGTCATTTAAAGTAGTGGTATTTGTCATTTTTTTATTACAACCTGGGAATATCTATCTGAGAATTGTAAGTGGAGTATTAGGCAATGCCAAGTAAGAATAACAATTGTATTTGATATTTAAGATTTTACTAGGTGGCTGATGTTGCATAAATTGCCTGCTAAGCAACAAATGAAATCTGAAGTAATTGAAGAAAGGAAGTGCAACATTTGTCTTATTGAAGAAACATTAGAAAATGCCTTCCTGGACTATAAAAGGGTAAAAAAAAATGTTGGTGTCCATTAGGATAATATTTTTCAGATTATGCATCTTTTACCCTTAGATGTAGCTACCGTAATATTTCTGATAGTTCAATAGAGAAGTATGATAAAATTATTTTAGGTGCAGTGTAGATCTTACAGAAAGCGAGATGTGATTATTATACAACAAGATGTGAGACTGGGTATTAATAGTAGACAGATTACAAAAATGCCTTTGGGACTAAGAGTGGTGGAATAATGTTTGAGTTCTTTTGTTGATTGTTTTTTTTGTTTTATGTATGTTATGCTATATTTGCTGTTCTCTGAAAATAGTTTCTTTTTTATCCTTTATGATTTTATGTATTTTAATAAAGAACCCCTACTCTTTTTGAGAAGTGTTTTTTTTTTTCAGGATCTTTTACATCGACATAAGCTACCACCAATTCAGGCAGATGAGGCTTCTGTTTAACGACACATTGAAAGGATCAGAGAATTCTTTACTGTAGGACTGCAAGGGGGTTAGAAATGTATCTTTCTAAACCTGATCACATCCATATTTTACAGCACTGGCCTTGGGAACCTGGTCTGCATTATTATGGAACCAAAATATAAGATTAGGTAATCTACAAAAAGCCGTACATCACTGACTGGTTGATAATAAGAAACATAAGATTCTGGAATAAATTCAATCCTTTAACAATGAATGAGTGGAGGAATCAAAATTCAGTTACTTAAATTAACCACCAAATCAGACATCTGGAAAAGTCTTTGAAAGGAGGTCATGATTGTGGCTTCCATTTCTAGGCTATGTTTGCAGCTGCCCTGTTTGTACCTGGAAACAGTACAGTTCGAGAGAAGGATGCTACTTGTGTTCGAGGCAAAATCAATAGACTCCATAAGTGTCGTGGCATTAAAAGATGAATGAGAGTTTGAACTTAAGCTCCTAATCCTCAAAACAGACTTACAGTGAGAAGCTCTCTTACATTTATGTCTGCCTTGTCCCCCGGATGGAGACTTGAGGCTGAGACTGAGACTGAGAAATGTATGGAATAGTTATGCTCATATCACAAAAAAAAAAACAACTGACTGGCAGTCACCAAGATTGCACTTATATTTCTTTTATTTATGATTTTCAAGTTCCTTATCATGTGCATTCATGAATTTAATATATTCAGTATTCAGGTTTGAGAAAAGACTATAGTTAATTAACTAGTCAGCCTTATCCAAACATCTTTAATCAAATTATTTTGTACTGCTGAGCTTTTAGTGCTTCTAAAAATTACTGTGAAGCAACTTTTTGGATAGAGCATCATTTGTTCATAAACAGTATATCATCTGTACCTATCCTAGCTTACACTTTTAACAGTCTGGAATATCATGCAAGGGAACAAAGCACTACTATGTCACAATGCCGTTCCTTAGAATTTCAGTGTGTGACCACTGCTGTTATGTCAACTTGTTTCTCAAAGCTATTGTCTTGAAACTCTCTTTATTTTTGAACTTACTTTTATTAAGCTTTCCCCCATGAGGCTACCAAGTGACATATACTTTATAATACACACTGGCTGTTTACTAGGTCAAAATTCAGCTATGGTGCTCTTCACTGATGATCTCCAGTAAGGGACAAAATATGCACATACTTGCAATACTGACCTTTCCAGATTCCTAGGAGACATCCTTTGTTATCATCTAACTATGTTTAGAATGAATAGTCTTTTGTTAAAAAAAAAAAAAAACTAAGGTCAGCACATCTATTACATTCATGAGGTCTTTATATAATTCCCATTACTCTTTGCATTACAAAACATGGGCATTAATGCTGATCCTCAGAATATCTGTATGTGCCCAGAACCATTTGTCATAATCCTTTTCTCAAAGCTATTGCTGTAACATATTTTTTCTTTATTATTCATCAGATGGGTGAAAATAGGAGACATACTAACAGGTAGGATAAATGTGCAAAATGGTCTTTCCTAAACATTGAATCTGGGCAGATACATTCCTGTGAGATGGGATGATGGACAGCTAATGAAACACAAATCAACAGAGGCAGAGTTAAAGGATGGGGAGAAGGATAGGAAAGTACAGTTTTATGGGACTGAAAGCAGAAGGAAACAGGGGACAGGCATTTGGACCTACACTTGTATTACTTGCCAGCCAGAATGGGTTGCTTAATCACGATACAGAAAAAGGCGGATGGTCAGTGCTGTACAATATGGGAAGAAAGAATCAGGAAATACGAGTAAGGGAATGAATAATACATAGAAGAACTATGTCTACCAGGTAACAGATAAAATCTAACCCAAGGCAAATAAAGGCTGATAATACAGACTATCTCAGCTGGTGCATGTCAGACATGGAGTATATATCTTTAAATAATATACTAAATACTAATGTCCTAGTTACGGTGATTTGCATGCAATATTAAGCACAGAAGTTTTAAACAAAGAAGATGGATTGCAGAGTTTTTTTATTTATTTATTTCTGCATGTTTGCTAGGATAGAGCAGTGTATCTCCACAGACCTTTTAACACTCATCCCAGGAATGGTGTCTGGTTAAGTGGGGTTGAGATCAAAGTTTTAAAACTTTGAACATCATATGGCTGAGGACCAGATGCTCAAAGTTTTGAAACTAAAAACATAAAAAAAACCCATAAAAGCAAAAACAGTTTTCTTTTATGTTTTTGCAGGGGGCAAGCCCCTCTGCACCCCCTCTCACACCCCCTGCTAACTAAATATACCAACTCCGAGATCAGACTACACCGTTTTGTGTTGTACAGCAATCTCTGTTCAGAAAGTCTGACGTTTCAAAACTTCAATCATCTGGTCCTCAGCCATATGATGTTCAACGTTTTGAAACTATGATCATCTGAAGTAGATCCAGTTAAGTGACTTGCTCAAAGTCACAGAGGCAATGGAGGCTGAGGGAATCAAACCTTGCACCTCTATAGATAATAGAAATTAGATCACATCTCTTTTCTGTTTGTCTTATGTTTTAATCCTTCTGACATGACATGCTGCTAGAGTGGGTAAAAACATCTGCCAGAGCCTACATGCTATAACTGCAGAAGTAAATAAATATTTTGTTGAAAAGAGTACTTGTGTATGGAAGTATCGCTGGAAATATGTTACAGGTGCTACTATAAGGACTTGTTTTTATAACAAGGGAATTTGGCAACAAGTGGAAAGCTGAAACTATAAAGGCATTAATTTCTTTTACACAGCGAAAACGATGAAGAGACAGCAGTACTTAGAAAACACAGTAGTTACTGTCAGCCCAGAAAGAATCTGCCACTTATTGGACATTGAGTTTTTAAAAGAGCAAAGGGTCCTCTTCTCACTATAGATTCTCATGCTAATGAGCTTAAAAAGAGCAAAATATTGTGAATTTGGTAAGCTATATGATTCTATAAGAAACAGAATAATATGTGAAATAAGAAATAATAAACCAATGGTAAGTCTGTTCAAAGAAACTGAATTTACCATACCAAAATCTGTGAACGTATGCAGAGCAAGTGAAGTTACTAGTTCACATTTAAAAATCAATTAAGAAAATTAATGTATGCAAAATATAATGTTAGTCAAATAAGGCAAAAAATGAGAAACAATGTGAGACTGTATTGTAAAAGGAATGGATATGAAAACACAGCCAGTAAAAATGAGAATCCAAAATGTAGGCCAGACTGATTGCACACTTTTAATTCAAGCTTGTAGCGGGTGTAGCTATAAGCCTGACACGGAGGGATGTTAAGAATTGAATCAAGTTCACAGAAGCTTGTTCTAGGAAAGGGCATTTATGCTAAATGTGTAAATTAAAACACAGTGTACTCAAAATAATTTGAATGTTATTGATCAGAAACATGAAATGAAATGTTTATTGGTACTGTGAAAGTGAAAGGACCTGATACTGTGAAACCTGAAAATGCATCTGATGAATCTTGGACACTAACAGCATTGTAAGGCAGACTGCTGGAATTTACTGAGAATTAATGCACAGATGCAGACTTTAGATTAAATAGAAGTGCAGGCTGTAAAATCTATCATAAAGTACTTGTAAATACTTTTAAACAATGTGGAACTGAAATATTTATGACAGAGCTGCATGTACATTTTCGATATATTCTGATCACTGGCTGGTTAAAAATTGCTTTCACATCAGTAAAAAAGTCTTAATCACCAATTCTTTTTAAACAGCAGCTCTTAAATACAGTCTCCTAATACCTGGGTTTAACAGGCATTTGCATTTACATGGCTATATGATTATTTTTATGGGTAATAGAGAACCGGAATTAAAGTGTTGTGAGAATAATCCTTAGTGGTCACACAGGCTCACAGAAGAAAGCAAAAGATGAGAACAAAGTTGGGTACATACATCTCAACCTGGAAACATCAAAAATCTGGACAAGGCCCATGAAAAATAGGTACAAATCTGTACGCTGATTAACATAACAATTGCATACATAATTATGTAACCCCACCCACACCAATGGAATTGTGGGATATCAACTTTTAAACACAAACTGAAGAACAGACAACCAAAATATGGCACCAGAGTCCCCCTGCAGCCATTCCAATGTCCCATTACCTGGCTATGTCGCCCCATTTACCATAAACACTGTGTGCATACTGCTTTACGTCTACAATGAAACTCACATTCATTGAAACAGCATTGAAACCCATACTACATTCAAAGAAAATGCATCTGGCCAGTGGTGTATAAAGATTACCTTTGGACTGTTTTCAAATCATTGGCCCCTTCCACACAAAACAAGAAACATGCATGTGTTCTTTGATACACCTGCCTGACTTTATTAAATTATATTCCTTGTATAATACAGCACACTTGTTAGACAGAGCGCATTTTAAATTTATTGTTTGAACATTTTTCCAGTAGGCAATGAAACAAAATGCATGAACCAATAATGACAAAACTGCCCAATTCAGAATATTTCCATCATAAAAGTCTACTTCCACACCCACACAATATATATATATATATATATATATATATATATATATATATATATATATATATATATATATATATATATATATATATGGGTTCATGTTACACCGCCGACAACTGACTACATCGACAACCAGCCCTGTAACACGAATTTAACGAAACCGCACAGCATCGACACTTGAAATAACCGACACCATCGACAACGTGCTACACCGACATTGCGTATTACAGCTAACGGGTATTAACATATGTGAGGTAGGGGATGTAGTTGTAATGTTAGACTGAGTGACATAAGTTTAGAAATACATCCCTTACCTCACATATGTTAAAACCCGTTAGCTGTAATAAGCAATGTCGGTGTAGCGCGTTGTCGATGGTGTCGGTGTCGGTTATTTCAAGTGTCGATGCTGTGCGGTTTCGTTAAATTCGTGTTACAGGGCTGGTTGTCGATGTAGTCAGTTGTCGACGGTGTAACATGAACCCATATATATATATATATATATATATATATATATATATATATATATATATATATATATATATATATATATATATATATATATATATATAAAATGACAGTAGTGTAAGCCGCAGGCATCTTGCACAGCTTCTCACACTTATTTTCAAATTCATTTATTTTCTTTGGGGGGGGGGGGGCAAAAGGCCAAAAAAACATGGACAGCTTTTAAACATTGCTTGTATAATTTTGGAAAGTTGCTAGAATAAAATGTGTTACCACCACTCATTTCAGTGCCAAGTCTTGAACCCAGGACCTTGTGCACTACAATCAGAGCAACATACCACTATGCCAGATCAGCAGTTTTTCTAAAAGATAGGAAGGCTGAAACTTAAATGGCTATCATTTAGTGAATTCAGTTTTCACTTCTCACCATAGCTGTCAACCTCTTAGCATAAAAAATCTGTACAAAGCCAATAATGGGGGAATACAGCATCAAAATAGGGACAAATTTCAAATACTGATTTTATAAACTTAAAAAATTGCTAGAATAAAAAATGTTAAGTTGTCCAATCTCGCCTTCGTTCTTGCTGGATGGGTTCAGAGCCGATCCTCGGCTCCAACTCGGCCACTTACTATAGCTCGAGAGCTCTTTCCTGGGTCAAGGCTACCCATTATCCCAGAATGCCCAGCTCCAGCTACCCAGATCTCATTTGCCGCTTCAGCTGCGAGGTTGCATCAGTACTGGCTCAGGCTTAGTATAACTTTTTTTGCTTCTTAAAATTCAATAATTTACTTGAAAAGTAGTATTTTTATTCACTATTTTATAGTAGTTTGTAAATGATTTAGTCTTACAGCCCTTATCTTGTCCTTTGCTGCATTCTTTGTACTGTGTTGGCCATCGCCCATTAGTCGCTAGGCCTTCTGTTTGTTTACCTGAACTCATTTAAGTTAGAGAGTCCCCCCCCCTTAAGGACAGCCATTTAAGTTAGAGGCTCTCCTTTTAAGGTTTTTATCAATATAACTTTTATTATTGTAGTGTGTCTGTTGATTGGTACTTCCTTCTTTTTTTCTTACTATGTCCAAGGAAGTTAAAACCTCAGGGTTCAAAAAGTGTGACTTGTGCTGTCAGAATATGTCTCTGACAGATGGGCACACTAGTTGTGTTTATTGCTTGGGGGGTCTGCACCTGCAGGACTCTTGTGCTATTTGTCATGCCTTTAGTCCAAGGGTCCTACAGGAGCAGAAAAACAAGCTTATCCTCCATGGAATATTAAAACAGGATTCTCTGGCTAAAGCTTCTCAGCCAGTGAAACCTTTGAAACCAGTCAAGCCATCGGCTTCATGTTCTGAACCGACCTGTGAGCTTGATAAACCAAGTGTGTTGGTGCCGGCTGGCGCCGATAAGATTACCCCTCTGTCGGCTCCAACTGCTACTTCAGAGCCGTCTTGGAACCACAAAAGAGCTAAGTCTCCTTTTTTGGAGCTGATTCACTCAGTGCCACAATCACCATTACTCCAAAGCAAGTCCAGTCATCGCTTCTCTTCCCACTCCTCTCGATCCTCGAGGTTATCGGATCAGGATGTGGAGATAGTGGTCAGTAGGTTGTTTAAGTCACAGGCCCTGTCTAAAATGCTTTCGAGCCCACCTCAACAGGCTTTGCTCCATCTGCTTCGATTTCGATTCCTCCTCCAACTATACTTAGTTCAGAGCCAGATTCCATGGACGATCCAATAGTGGTTCCTTCGGCTCCGATGACATCCTCATCAGCTCCAAAGTTGGCTCCGATTACCTCAATTCTTCCTCCCATCGAGGTATCTGGGCACTGAAGCTCTCTTGTCGGCTCCGAGGGGGGGAAGTGGTATCGGACCCTTGTCCGACCCCACTCTCACTCTTGGAGCTTTGGCTCAGTTGAACTTGGCTCCCACATTGGCCTCGGAGCCATCGCGCTTGGCATAGGGTGGTATTCCTGTCTCTTCGGAGCTGGAGCCCTCCTTGTGTCGAGACTGTGATGCCTTCAAGGTCATGCGGAGAGTGCTGTCCCCACAGATGGTTCCATCTGCTCCATCCCCCTCGGTGCCTGTGACAACCTCTGCTCCTCCTCCAGCCCCAAAGCATAGGGAACCTATGCCCCAGGACACCCCATTGGGGGAACCCTCTTCTTCTGAAGCCTCCCCAAAGCATTCTGAGCAGGCTCCCTGGAAGAAAAAAGTGCAAGAGGAAGCACCTAGACTCCCCTGAGTCTGTCACCTCAGATACAGACCTGGATGAATTGGAGGGGTCCCCAAGGTCCCCCTCTGAAGATGTTTACTTTTCGGATATCTTTGTGATTCTCAGGCAGAGGCGTAGCTGGACTTCCCTAGCCCCCTTCGAGGATGAGTCTGTATATCTGGACACACTTGGTTTCTGACCTTCCACCTCCTGGGTGTCTCCGCTTTTTGATTCACTCATGTCTGTAATGTCTCGAAAGACTTGGTCAGCTCCAGATTCCATGGAACCTGCCTCGAAGAGACCCAATAAATTCATCACAGCTCTCCAAGACAAACAATTTTTAACTAATGGTGTCCTAGTTGATGCCATGGTGGTAGCAGCAGCCACAAAGAGAGAGTTAGCTGAAACTTCCTCATCTGTCCATCCACCAAATAAAGACTCTCGTACGATGGACAGATATGGGAAGCAAATGTTTTCATCTGTGACCTTCTCCCTTAGGTCCCTGAATTATCTTTGCCATTTTACTAGGCTTCAGAGGGATCTCATAAAAGAGCTTGGAGATACTATACAAGATCCTACAGCTGAGGGGGCTTCAGCCAGCCAAGGTAACTACCCAGCTTGCAACTCTTAATTCAATAGTCAACTCCTCCATGAGGCTTATTTCATACGCAGCCAATGGAGCGAGTAGTGCCGCGGGAACAGGAGTAGCTCTTAGGAAACATTCTTGGCTGCAGCTGTGTCAGTTTGCGGAACCTTTCAGAGTGTCCTTCACCTATTCCCCCTTTGATGGCTCCTCTCTCTTTGGGCCTCAGGTGAAAGACACACTTATCAGGTGGCAGCAGGAAGGTAAGATGCTCTCTGATGTTGGAGTCTGTTTTTCCACTCCTACCAGACCATACCCAAAAGGTCAGAAGGGTGGAAAGATGTGGTTTTGAAATTCCCAGGGACCCTTGCCTGATGCATGTGGTGAATTTTCCCCCAGGGGCAGAGGGGGAAATAATAACAATGGCAGACACCACCCTCGTGGCAGAGAGGTCCGTAAAATCAGGGTGACAGAGATACGTTCTCTTCCAAACCCTATCAACATCCCTGAAGGGATGCCCGACTGCTCAACTCTGGAGGCAGTTAGGGGAAGGCTTTCATTGTACCCAACCGCCTGGTAAAATATTACAAAAGACAAATGGGTACTAGCCATTATATTCGGAGGTTACAAGATTCCCTTTCATCAACCCCCTTTTGTTTCAAAAAAATCCATCCCAGATGTTCTACCCAATCTAAGGGATCAGGCAGTCACAGAAGTTTCAAGACTGCTAGAAAAAAGAGCCATCCAAGAAGTCCCTGCAGACCAAGTAGGATCTAGAACTTACTCAAGATTCTTTTTAGTGCCCAAAAAGACAGGGGACTGGAGACCAATTCTGGATCTCAGCAGGTTAAACAAGTCTGTACAAAAATAAAAGTTCCGGATGGTAACACTGCAGTCCATTGGGTGTGCTCCATAGATCTTCAGGAGATTTCTACACTTCCAGCTAGGGGGCAGTCATTACCAATTCAGAGCTCTGCCCTTTGGTATCACCACAGCCCCCAGGGTATTCACCAAATGCATGGCAGTAATCACGGCTCACCTGAGATGTCAAGAATTCTAGGTGTTTCCTTATCTGGATGACTGGCTCCTCACTGCTACCACCAGGCAACAACTTATAGAAGCAAGAGATGATACCATCACATCCTGTGCTCAACTCGGCATCACAAAAAACTTCAAAAAATCTGCCTTGTTGCCCTGTTAATCTATTAAATACATAGCAGCAGAGCTAAACACAAGAAAAATGATTGTAAAATTGCCTCAGGAGAGTTTCCATTATTCGAAAACAAGTGTCAATTCTCCTGAGGAGCAAAAGAATTCAAGTTAAATATGTTAAGTTCTAGGGTCCATGGCAGCAGCCATTCTTCTAGTCCCCTTAGCACGCTTTTACATGAGAATCTTTCAGTGGCTTCTTTTCACACAATGGTCCTTCCAGGAATTACCCATGTCTCACATGATGTTAAATTACGGAATCTTGCAAAAGACACCTTTTCTGGTGGATTGTCTCCCCATTAGTTTCTCAAGACAGACCTGTCATGGTACCCCATCCAGTTGCCACAGTGACCACGGACGTTTCCCTGATAGGGCGGGGGGGCATTATTTAGGGAAGACAGTCCAAGGCACTTGGCAACCTTACGAGTACCACTTGCACATCAACGTCCTGGAGATGAGAGCTGTGCTCCTAGCATTGCAAGCTCTTCAAGACTCTCTCCCTGCTAGGACTATTGCAATACAGATGGACAATATGTCAGTGGTTTGGTACATCAACAAACAAGGCAGAACCAGGTCTTACCCCTTGTGCTGAGAGGCCCTCAGACTGTGGCAATGGGCGATTTCCTCCCAACGTTTTCTGATAGCAACACATATCCCTGGGACATCCAACATAATAGGAGACAGCCTCAGCAGGGCTAACCTCATGCCTCATGAGTAGTCTCTGAAACAGGAAATTGTGGATCTTATTTTCCGCAAATGGGGCCAGCCTTGCTGAGATCTCTTTGCCTCTCCCCTCAACAACAAATGCAGCAGCTACTTCTCCCTTGTTCCTCCTCCAGGTCAGACACCCAGGGATGCTCTAGTCCACAACTGGCCTCAGGGACTCCTTTATGCATTCCCCCCCGCCCTATAATTCCAAAAGTCATTCAGAAAGCAAAATTGTTGGGCTGCAAAATGATCCTCATTGCCCTGACAGGTTTGGTTTCCGTTCCTTCACCCCCACCTTCTAGCTCAGCCTTGGATTCTGGACCCAGTACTTGACCTCTTGATTCATCAATCAGGCGGGCTACACCAATCCCTCCAATCTCTCAAGCTCACAGCTTGGTTACTCCATTCCAATCCTAGCCAGGCTCCCCAATATTTCCCCAGCAGTGCGTGTGATTATTGTTTCCTCCCATAAGGCAAATACAAGGAAAGGCTATGCTAGCAAATGGAGAAGATTCTCTTACTGGGCAGATTACAGGAATTTAGATCCTTTTACAGCTCCTGTACACAAGATTTTGGATTTCCTAGCAGAACTGTTTCAATCTGGTGCAGCTGCTGCTACCATCAGAGTACAACTAACTGCCATTTCAAATTTTCATGTCAGAGTTTCTAACTCCAGCATAATGTCTCACAAACTCTGTAAGGCCTTCATGAGAGGTATATCTCTACTTAGACCCCCAGTGAAAGAGCCGCTTCCACCTTGGGATCTCAGTTTGGTTCTTGCCTCCTTGATACTGCCACCCTTTGAACCAGCAGCATCATATTCCTTGAAGTTTCTCTCTTGGAAAACTCTTTTCTTAGTTGCTATTACTTCTGACAGATTTGTTTCAGAACTTCATGCACTATGTGTTCACCCTCCATACCTAGTTTTTCAGAAAGACAGGGTTTCTCTGAGAGCTAATCCATCTTTTCTACCTAAAGTTTGTTCGGACCACAATTTGAATCAATCCATTGAACTCCCTGTTTCCCTTTCCATTCCAACAAGGCATAATACAAATTACACCAATTGGATGTGCATAGACAACTGCATTTTTATCACCATAGAACTAAAGAAATGAGAAAATCAGATCAGTTGTTCCTTTCATTTGCTAACAATAAATAAGGGCTTCCAGTTTCTAAAGTAACATTGTCAAAATGGTTATTGGACACCATCGTCCATACCTACCACTTGCGACAAAAAGATCTTCCAACAAAACCCAAAGGTCATTCAACCAGGTCAGTAGCTACTTCAGTAGCATTTCAATCTAGATTTCCCATAGATTCAATTTGTGCAGCAGCTACTTGAGCAGATCCTCATACATTCATTTCTCATTACAAAGTAGATGTGGTCTCCCATGGCAGAGCTTCCTTTGGTTCCACGGTTCTGAAGAGTCTGTTCCAATGATCCACCCAGGATTGAGGTGCTAGGGATGCTGTCCCATCCAGCAAGAATGAAGGTGAGATTGGACAACTTAACATAAAGACGTTCTGTACCTACCATAACGTTCCATGTTAGTTGTCCTTCATCTCGCCTTCCTTCTTGCGTCCCTCCCTCCTTCCTCCTTCCTCGAGGATTGAGAGGAGTTTCTGAATGGTTTCACTGTCTAATTTGTTTTGTTATTAGTTTCTTCTCAACCAAACCATGACAATTAACTGTATATCCAGGTTTATTAATGGATTATCTTCTATAATTATGTCTAGTGTGAGCTATCTCAAATGAGATCTGGTTAGCTGGCGCTGGGCATTCTGGAATAAGGGGTAGCTTCAAGCCAGTAATGAGCTGTCTATCTATAGTAAGTGGCCGAGTCGAGCTGAGGATCGGCTATGAACCCATCCAGCAAGAAGGAAGGTGAGATGAAGGACAACTAACATGGAATGTTATGGTAGGTACATAACTTCTTTGTTTTGCGTTATCATTTACTTTCTGAAGAATATGAGGTGTGAAATTCAAATGCCGGTCACTTAGTGAATTCAATCCTTTAGTGATTTGCCACAAAAATCCTGAAAACCACAGATTTGATGAGGAACAGATCAAAAATATGAGGCATAAATTCACAAGTGTTGGTGGCTAGGGACCTTAGGCTCTTTTTACCTTGTACCCAAGGTACAGGGTGTGAGCCCAAGTACCTCTAGCCACCAGGTGCAATGAAAGTAGGGCATTACACACACACACACACACACACACACACACACACACACACACACACACACACACACACACACATACACAAACACCCCCCCCTTAAGACGATACCTGAAACATGTTACCAATTAGAAACCACTCGCTCGCAGAACAGAATCCTTTCCAAACAGATACCCTGAAATAGATTCTCAAGTGCAAGTGCAGCCATAACAGAATCCTTTCCGTTCACCACTCTGCAGTACCCAGAACTTCCCGCATGTGCAGCCAGACTGGCCAGTCCATTCAAAATAAAACATTCCTTTTCAAGTGCAGGCAGAATAAATAAAAGATAGTGCAGCCAGAATAAATAAAACATTTCACCACTCTGCAGTACCCAGGACTTCCCATTCGCAAAAAGTTCACCACTCTGCAGTACCCAGGACTTCCCGCTCGCAAGTGCAATTCAAAACAAAGCCAGCTGGCCCTTGAGCTCAATTTCAACAGGCTGGTAGCCCCGATGGAGCTGACATTATTGCGCACATGATGACGTCAACTCAGAAAGCACAAAAAATTTTTTTTAAAAAGTTGGGAAAAATTCAGAAATGCAAGGGTGCCACTCGGGAATTGTGGCACCCCATTATTTGGACCCTAAAAATCGGTTAAAAACAAGTAATTCGGTATGGTTGGGTAACATAACCAAAACCCACTCTGTGTTAGTGTGTATTGTCTCTTTAGTGTGGCAAGTCAGCATGAAATCAAATGGAAAACAGAGTGCCACCAAAAACACAGTTCAACTTTCTTGCCAGTAGTGGGGGGGGGGGGGGGGATCACTGGGGATACAAGTCAATAGCTAGCTTAAATACAAGTCAGCAAGTTATCACTAATGCCAGTCTGTCAACAAGCCAGCAAGTTGGGAGACCAAAGTTTCTGCTTACTCACTAACACCAAATCATTAAAATAAGTCTCTCACAACATTACTATAATGGGGACTAATTCCTTTGCATTCCCTGCTACTTACATTCACCAAAACTAAGATCCCACTATACCAAGAAAAAGAAGAGGTCAAGTCTAATCTCTAATTCAGGACCATTTCTCCTCTGTCTAGTATAACAGCCTTTGATCACTCAGGTCATAACAATTTATACCAGTTTATTTCTGGGACTCTCAGTAATAGAAACATGACTACACATCTCTTGACAAGTTGTCCTTTGAATACATGGATGACTCACTGATACTGTTTTAATGCTGCCTGTGGTGCCAGATGCTATGCTGCAAGAGTATAAATGTGTAACATACGCAAACAATCTATTGATCCCCCTCATGCACTGCAAATGTGAATACGTATCAACACAACATAAACTCTTTTTAGCACATACCACTATTACTGTACCACATCTCTTACTTCTTTGCACCCCTAATACCTTGCTACACCATTAAAGGCTTTTATATAGTTCACTTACTGCCTAGTAGCTCTGCTATAAGTTGCTATAGGGTACTACTGATCTGCCCCCATCCCCCAAAATCACAGTAATGTATACACCCCTTTGATGCAGCACCCTCTACATGGGTAAATAATCCATGATCTTGTTGGCACCAAAATAACCCCAAACATTCATGCACTAATGAGCCCTCTAATAGTGCTCAACACTGGTGTCCCACAAACATCACCTGTTTTGTGTTACTTCTACTCTCTTCTTATTGCAGGACCTAGCAAAGCCAAAACAGATCTAGTACACCTGGCTGAAACCCCCAGCTTCATAAAACACAGGTGTCTTCTAATAAGTGAACTTGAGCTCAGTACTGTATGACTTAGTCGCAAGTAAAAGAAAGTTTTTTGGAAGAAGAGTAAGCTTGCGTGTACTCCTAATGTGTGAGGTTTCAGCCCCTCACACTTCTTTACTTTATTATTCTCATTTGAGATCAGTGCACCTCAGCTAAGCGTAATCATGGACACATAATGAAATACCTGCCTCTAATTTCTCAAAGGCATACCTAACTAAGAGCACACAAAGATCATTACAGTGTGACTACTTGTAATTTTGATCTAATTAAAAGCAAGCAACTGAAGCACACCCAAAAGAGAACTCTAGCCAGCATATTTGAGCAAGTGTGGTTCAAACTTGGGGTTCCGAGCAAGAGTCTGCAAACTAGCAAAAAGAGACCCACTGTACTCTAGAATCTCACAGCTGCTGCTTCCCAAGCTTTTATGTTCAAAGTTAAAACAAACGTTTACTTAGAAAGGTGTTAGGATTTACGCTGTCCACAGTGGTTTTCAACAACTGCATCAACCTTTCTCATCATCCACCTATTGCACTAACTCCAGCCTACTGTATGTCAAACAGCATCTATACAGCAGAGAAAGGATGGACAAACCTCCACATTCCAGACCAGACAGCCATCAGAAAATACGGATTCCTATTTACTATACTAACACTTCCTCACACCATGTTGCTTACTTGTTCCATCAGCATTCTGAACTCCTCTGTAACATTTCTCATAAAACCATCTACTCGCTGAGGCAGTAATTCTGCTAATGAGCTGCAGTTTGAGTTGTGCAGCTGCTAACTCTGTACCCCCGGCATTCAAGTTCCATTAACTGCCGAATCTGATGTGGAATTAAAAGTGAGCTTGGTTGGCTGTCTGGGTTCCTATCTGCTTTCTGCAATCATTTAAATATGTTATTAAACAAATTTGTAAAGCAGGGAATTACAGATCCTCACAAAAAATGCAATACACTTTCAAACATCAAATCGGAAGATAAATTAATAGCAGAATCTGCAAAGAATACTTGGGAGTCCATCAATCAAGGCCTGTAAGCTTACCCCCTTCACTACTGTTTAAATCAATATATCCTTAATGGATACATACATGTGTAACTTCACCTCTATATCTAACATGAAAATGGGCAGGAAGTGACAATAGATTAGGATGGGAATTCTGCATCTAAAAAGAGGTCTAAAACTGTAACAAAGGAAAAGAAAAACAGATTGCAACAAGAGCAGAACACTGCAAGCTGTGCAGAACTGTGTGCACTGGAGCGGTTTCAGAAAAAAAGTCTTCTCAAGTCATGAAGTATGGCATGTCATCTGCCTGCAGTACTTGGTGTGATAGTGAAGGCTGCCAGGCTTACAAGCTGGGGTGCATTAAGAGAATATTTAGTCACACTGACAGAAAACATGGTCAAACACCACTGTCTGGAAAAATAGCAAGAATAAGAAGTTGATGGATTGTGGGAAAGCAAAACTACATCCCCACAATATTTATTGCTACAGAATTTCTAGCAATGGGCAGGACTCTAGCTCAAAAGAACCTCAGTGGTGAGATACATGAATGCTTCCTGCATGGTTCAGACTGGCATAACTCCCTTGCACCAGTTTGCACTACACAATACAATTGGTGGAGTGACATGGTGACTCATACTGTCACTTTGCCAAATTACTGCATATCACTGATTGACATAACAGGGTTAAGACCAATTTGTTTTATGCAAGAATGGCACTAAACCTTGGACCTTTGGCCCAAAGTCAGATGTGATATACCATGCTTGTTTCTCTATGCCACATCCTAATATTAAATAAATGTCTAAACAGCATCACCTATGAATCCAGTAACAGATGTAAAGCCATATAATCCAGGATCTCAGGCAAGAAACAACTTGTGAAGGATTTGCTAATGACATGGTAGGAGTAACAAGTACAAATTACACTGAAATAAACTTCATAAAAATGTTTAAAAAAGCTTACTGTTATATGACATGATCTCTTGAATCTATAGATTAAATTACACAAACTGTAGTGCTAGTATACACACCACTTTGTTGCATAGCTCTTGACCTCAGAGCAAGAAATCTGGAGAAAGAAATAAAAGTGGGACAAAACCCAAAAATAGGGAACATTTTTAAATATTGATCTTACAAACTTAGAAAGTTGATAGAATAACAGGTTCTGCATTAGCATCAATTTTCTCTAAGGGGTGAAGTCGGAAACTCAAATATCCAGCATTATTTTCTAACTTCAGTCTTTAATGATTTGCCACTAATCTGCCATAAAACCACAATTTTATGAAAACAGACTAAAAATATGAGGCAAAAATCTGGACATTCTGAGGAAATATGTGTAGTTGAGAAGTATGCCTTGCTGACTCATGGGATTTTTGCCACCCACTGTTAAGAATCAATATCATTTTGTAAGACTAGAATTTATGATGCATTGCCAAATCACGTCCGGTTTACTTTTTTCATTCCCATATAACTCAAAAACATTTCATCTAGGATTGCTTCATTTTTAATGGAGGTCAGCTGTACCACATTTTATTAGAAGTTTTTGAGAAGTACAAGTGTATCAAACAATGTTAAAAATACTTTTCAGAAAGCAGAAATGCCATTTACATACATTTGTAAGACTGCAACATGAACACAAAGAAATGAAGACTAAGAAGCATGACTCTCAACTGTACAGATTTTCGCAGACTGTCCAGATTTTTGCTCCATATTTTTGGTCTGTTTCTCATAAAATTGTACTTTTCTTGCAAATTATTGAGAAATCAGTGAGGACTGATGTCAGAAAATAATGACATGCATTTTAGATTCAAACGTCATACCCTTCAGATAATTGATGCTAATGCAAAACCTGTTATTCTATTGATGTTCCAAGTTTTTGAGAGCAATATTTAAAAATTGCCTCTATTTTTGATATGTCCCCCCATTATTTATGGCTTTTTCCAGATTTTTTACTGTAGGAGGTTGAAAGGTATGTTAAGAAGCCAAGGCATAAGGACTTTCTGCATAAAGAAAATGTATACTGACTGGCTTACATATAAGAGATTACAATGCAACTGCTCATCATGTAATTACTTGACCATTTTTACTTGTTGCATTCCTTGATCATCACTGTTTGCTCGCTGTACTTTGTAACGATGTACGTGGGTTTGAATTATGCACAGTATGGTACTCAGACTGCAGCATGTCAGAGAAAGATAGTCATTGTTTTTTTAACCTACAGTGACCATTCCTTCATTGAAATGATATGCCATCAGAATAATAAAGTAAAGGGGTTTGGGGTGAAGCCTCCATATAGAGCACATGAGAAGCTTGCCTTTATATTTGCAATAAACTGTGTTATGCTTCAGCAGGTATTTTCACATAGATGTTCCTGTGCGTGCAAGTGCGCTTCCAAGTGACAGTACAGGAACAATGTGATCAAATATACACATACAAGTTGTATTTCAAGTGATCGCTAGAACCATTCAGCCAATTACTCATTCTCTAACTCTGTACTAGCAAATCACAGCAAAGGAGCCTCTTACTAATCCCTGTACCACCAAATTACACCAAACTATGAGATCACACAACAGGAGGAAAAAGGAGACACTAATTTCCACTGTTATGCAACCTCACCCTTTAACATGGTTGATGAGAGGCATGATTAGTCATAAAGCCTTGACTGCACATTGATGAACTGTTAATGGACTACCTGTCCTAACTCAATACTTAACTATCTCACTCTATATATATCTGGTGGTACACCATCACGGTAGCCATAGCCAATCCATACATACTCTTTTAGACTCATTTTTCCAATAACGCCTATAATCAGAAATGACACCGTCACATAGTTTCTACAGACTTCTGCACTTTTCTATCAATTGTAAGTCAGTCAAATGTGTTTTGAGGTAAAGGAGTTTGACCATTTCTGATTCAGTCAAATGAACATTCAATCAAATGACTTGGACCCAAAATTTCATATAGAGCAAATACTCCTCCAAAAGCTTTTTTTTTTTTTCTTCAGGGGACAAGCTCCCTGCATCCCCACCTCTTACTTAAGGATGTTAACTCCATGGTTGCACAACCAGAGAGAAACAAGAAAGCACCACACACACTCAAGTACAAATACATACTTGTGACTGGGCATAGCAAGGTACAAAGTGTGTGATAGGCTAATTTGCTTGTAATTCCTACTATCCAGCTTACCAGCATTAATTTGTATAGCTTACTGCACTTTTCTATCAAATGTGATTCGATTAAATGTCTTTTACATTAAATTTTACATATTTTAAGTTTAGACAAAATGAGTCTTAGATCAACTATTATGTAATATATATAATATTTTGATATTATAAGTTTAGATAAAGGGAGTTTTAAATCAAACATTATGTTCCCACACATATGCACGTGTATATATACAATATACACACACAGTTGTAGATGTATAGCTACACATACACACACACATATATACATATATACACACACACACACACACACACACACACACACACACACACACAATAAATACACTCATCTCGCACGAGTATTTACTACTTACCATATGCAAATGGATGAATCAATGACTAGCAATAGAACTTATGGGTCTATGTTTTTTAAGACCGTATAAAAAGCAGAAGGCACAAAAATTAGCAGATTGGATGTGAAAAGGCCATCATACTGACAATGTATATGTTTATTTTTTTTTAATATAGTTTAATAATGTTCCTAGTGTTTAGCCTTGTGCCAATTTTTTTGCTTTCTTGGATGACCATGCGTCTTTTCCTCAACATATCTGATGGGAAATTACTGCAGTTTGTCCTTATTTATCATATGACACTAGAGCTCCTCAGCCTCTGGGTATGTGCCATAGCTTCTTATTCTTTTGTGTGTATTTCTCTAAACCATATTGTTCACTTTAGCAATGTTTAAGCCATTAAAACATTTACAGGATATGTTATGTTTCCTTACATCAGTGAGTGCGTTCAGTTCCGGAATGCAGAGCAGATCTTCCTAAGCAGTTGGTACAGAGAGTTGAGGCTGAGAGCTGTAGGTCCTGTGGTACAAAGTTTGATTCCCTCAGCTCCCATTTGCCAACTGTCTGACCCTGAACAGGTCACTTAATCAGACATTGTTTCGGGGTCACTCTGAAAAGGGACTGTGTGTCCAGTGGGCCTACATGGTTAACAAGATAGTATTACTATTAAGCCCTGATATGGGGATTCAAACCTTTATGTTGGTCATTTACTGCCCCTGCTCCATAATGTCCCACTACTTTGAATGTGTGGTACTAAAAGTGGGATATCATACGGATGAGATTTAACCAGCATGACATGTACAGCATCATTTTCATCTCTGCATTTCTGGTATTAATGTACTCTGGAATTCAGACTAGTACCTGTTATGCTCTTTCCATTGTCCTGCTCTACAGTCCCATCTCTACAGTGGTCCTCATTCTAATGTTACTACCTGGCAGACTATTCCTAGATTCCCTTTACATATAGAGTCTTCCACTTATTGTCCCTAACCCAAAGCTGCCATTAAGCTGGCCACTCTTATTGCCATAGAAAAGTCATTATGTAAAATTTGCAACTGTCAGTTCATTGGACTTATCCCTTTTACAGTTTTGCTTCCCTAGCATTATGTATAGTACTTTACACAGAAAATCATTTAGATGGTTGTACCCCTTTTTGCAGAAAACTGGCTAAAATGGGCTGAATAGAATTACATTTTCTTGAGGTCTTTTTTTTCTGAAGAAGTGACATCATACTATGATGTATTAAAACAGATGTAATGGGGGGAGTAATTTGTTTTTGGCCAAGTCATTGAGACTCACTTTATTGATCAAGTTAAATTAAGTGGTTTACTGGGAAGCGTTATTATTAACGTGACTATTATACTGAGACATAAATGTTGAAACTTAACTCCACCCACCCCCACTTCTATAGCTACGGTAAGCTACCACACCCATACTCTCTCCTATATCATTAATACTACCCTAACACAATGCCTCTATACTCTAAAATATTTATCCTTACTATCTCCCTACACCTCTATCTACTCTTCCACCTTACATCCCATTATACAACTCATATACCTTTCAAACCAACATACACAACATCCACACGTATACAGTCTCTCCCAAGCTATTCTGCAATAGGCTCTACCTTATATACTCCAGATGTAATTCTACAAGCTAGAATAAAAGTCCTTCCTCTACATAAAAACCACTACACTCACTCTAAAAACTACTTCTCTCTACAAACCAGACCACTCATTCTAACTTAATAAAATGTGGTGACAAATACCCAAACCCAGGCCCACAATCTGCCCTTCACAACCAACCCAACAACATAAAATACCTGCATTTCACTACCATCAATCTACAAAGCATCAAAAACAAAATTCCCCATTTCTATGCATGGTTACATCAAAACAAACCCGACTTCACTGCTATAACTGAGACCTAGCTTAAACCATATATCAACAACACTGAATTCCTACCCTCCAACTATACATGCCTTAGATACGACAGGCCACATAGAAAAGGTGGAGGTATCGCTCTAATATACCCTAGTACCTACACCATAGTTCCTTTCAATAAATCTATTCCACAGTTCTCCACAGCAGAACTCTTAGTAATCCTCCTAAAACTAAATAGCTACAAAACTCTCTGTATCATAGTGTTGTACATTCCCCCAGGTAACAATATTCCAGTACTAGAACAAATTATTGCCTGGTCATTCAAAAATATCCAAAATGGAACAATCATCCTAGGGGATGTTAACATTAATTGGTTAGATATCACTAACCATAACCCCAAAACTAACATCAACTTATTTAAGTATACCTAGCTAATCACCGATATTACCAGGCCCAATAATAAAAAGAACCAAGGCTCAATCTTAGATTGGATCCTCGTATCTGACCCCAAAAATATCTCCTCCTCTGGGACTTTATCAAATAGCATCAGTGACCACTAATCAGCCTTCGCTATACGTAAAACCACTTCAACCTCAAATAACCACCAACTAAAACAAACCAGAGACCTATCCCACTTCTCACCAGAAACCCTAAATGAAATTTTACAGCATACCAACTGGGCACCATTAAGAACCATCCCCCTTGATGAGGCAGTTGAATCCTTCAATTCACCATTTCTCAAAATTCTAGATAGTGTAGTCCCACCCCGACTAAAAAGAGTCAAGTCTAATCATGCCACATGGCTTACCAAATCCACCAAGCAGATTATTACTACTACAGACAAAACATGGAAAGCCTGTCAAAAACATAATAACCCAGCTGACCTTGCACTATATAAACAACTACATAATCAGGCCAAACAACAGATCACCAAAAACAAAAAAGAATATTTCCATAGACTACAGGACCAGCACAAACTAAACCCTCAAAAATTCTGGGGTGCTATCAATTCCCTAATTCACCCCTACTCTAACACCAATCCTTGCCCACACCCTGATAAAACACCCTCTGATATAGCCTCTCTCTTTAACTCATACTTCATAGAAACTATTGCTAAGTTGACCACCACCTTTCCTCCTTCAAACACTAACCCACCAAACCAACCACCTACTGGTTTAAAACCTTCCCCTCTACCTAATTTTTCTTTCTCTCCTGTTCCCAAATGCACCATAATGAAACTCCTTCTAAAACTAAAACCTTGCACCAAAAATCCTAATAACCTACCCTCTGATTTCCTAAAAGTATCCGCAAGCTCCATCACCTACCCCATTAGTATACTTATCAATAGATCTATTCAAGAATCCCAAATATCTGGAAGAAAGCATACATTCTTCTTCTCCCTAAAGGCGGCAAAAATTCAGACATCTCTAACTTCTGGTCCATCGCTATCCTCTCTCCCATTTCTAAAATATTAGAAAAATGTGAGCATACTCAACTCATTAACCACTTAGTTAATAACCAACTTCTCACTGCAACCCAACATGGCTTTAGGCCAGGCCATAGCACAAACACAGCTCTCATTTCCTTTTTGGATACTGTAAATTGAGCACGTGATGCCAATCTAATCATCTCCACTCTTTTTCTCAACCTTTCAAAAGCTTTCAAAACCATATCCCACCCCCTTCTACTCTCTAAACTCAGCAATCTAGGTGTCTCCCCTCCAACCCTAAACTGGTTCTCAAACTATCTCTCTAGCAGATATCACTCAACAAAGTGGCAGCAATCCTGTTCTCCCTTCCTCAACATCACTACAGGTGTACACCAAGGTTCCATATTGGGCCCCTGTTATTCAATATATTTATCAATAACTTCCATAACTCCCTTACTCATGGCACCGTGATCCAATATGCAGATGATTCTACAATCATCTGCACTGCTAAATCCCCTTCTGAGCTACAACTACTAACCCAACAAGCCTTTACATCCACTGAAAACTGGATGTCAAACAGCCACCTTGCTCTCAACCCAAACAAGACAAAACTGATTCTATTCACTCGCAAAAAAACAACCCCCTAAATAGGACCAAATTCTCTATCCACTCCCAGAATAATACCACCATCTAAGTCATCTCTAGCACCAAACTGTTAGGAGTCACCATTGACAAAACCTAACATTTGACCTCCACATTCTCAACAACATTAAAAAAACACATCACAAACTGGGCACCCTCTACAGGCACAACTATTACCTTAACCATAGTGCAAACAAGGCTCTAGCCTCAGTCTTTCTACTTCCATCCCTGCTATATGGTGCCCCTATCCTTACAAATATCCACTCATCCCTCAAAACCAAGCTAGACTCATGTTATAATAAGGTTGCCAGATGTGCAACAAATGCTAGATCCTCAGCACACCACTGCTCCTCTTTACAGCAACTAAACTGGCTTGAACTACCACTCTCTCTCTACTACATACACTTAACTACTGCACATAAAATAATACACAAACCTACATGTCCCTCTCTCTCCTCTCTGCTGTCCTTGTACCAACCAAATAGACCCCTTAGATCAGAAAATAAAACCCTGCTCAAAGTAGACAAACCCCAACTCCCAGCAGGTCAAATGCTCTATTCCTTTACTGTTTCCAAACTCTGGAACTCCCTCCCATCCACAATAACCTCCATCAGTAGCCCTGCACTCTTTAAAAGGTCTGTTAGACAACATCTCTACTCTTGCTGGCTATGCCTATGCCAAAAATAACTCTCGCTAAACACAGCTACCCTTACTCTACCCCTGATTTTCTCCTACTTCTTTCCCATCCTCTTTTTCTAGCCAGATGGCACTTCTAACTATCATATCTGTGCCTAACCCAGTTACCTTACCTAACCTTGATACCCATCCTCTCTCTTTATACCTACCTTACTACCACTCCTGAATCTATTCCTCCCTATCTTTTGCACTGCTGTTGTCCTCATCATTTCATATCCAAGCTACTTATTGTTAATACAGTGTTAACTCTGAGATGTACATTATACTGTTTTATTTTAAAATCTATGCCTGTTACTGTTACTGTATTGCCTTCTAGCTATTTATGTAACTGGACTTGTATTTTCTGTATAATTTGTATGTGGAGCATTTCTCCCCGGGCCTCCACTGAAAATGGGCTCTCTCAGGCCCACTGGACTTTCCCGGTAAAAAAATGCAACAAATAAATAAATAAATAAGTACACTGACACTGACAGACAGGTAAAAGTCCAGGAAAGGCCAGCATCCCCCTGAGTGTGCACTGTTCATCATCACCATTTGTTTTATATTCCTAGGCTAACTCTGCTCATGTTAAACTTCCAGGTCCAGTCCCAAGATGCACTGCTCTACTGTACACTTTGATTAGGTGAAGGATAATATTCCTGCGGATCTTCAGGTATGTTATGTAACTGCCTTCCCCCTCATAAAGCACTCTCACTACCTCATAATGACAATTCACCATAGACTCTTACACTCTTACAGAGGATTATCACTGTCCAGGGAATCTCATGAGTACATCAAAAGAATTATGCCAGGCATAGTATGTATCTAAACTGGAAAAGAGCACACAACCTCTGTAAAGATATTCTGAGTTTTGAATAGGCTAGACTTTAGGAGTTGATCAGAAGTTAGTATAGGCAACAATGATCTAGTACAAAGCTCTCCAAAAAGTCAGAGAAACTGGGCAAGTTCTAAAATATGTGGAAAACCAAGGACTATGTTTTGACTGATGCATAAATGCATTGGCTTTTCTAAAAAACACTGCAAACCTGTAAGCAACCTTGTGGAAATGAAGCAGAAACAGATGATGCAGGAAGTTATACTAATGGTGTTTGTACAGATGGAGACAGGCAGAAATCTGGAGTAATTTTCACCATGATTTGATCACTTAGTGAACAGTGCAAAAAGCAAAGCTATAGGCATTATATTCATTAGATCTTTACAGATGTTGCTGAGTAGTAGCACTTCCAAACATTATGCCTCATTGCACAAGCCCTGCAGCATTTCTTACATTGCTGATTTTTTTACTGGACAATGTTGTTATAATTCCTTCCTAGATTGCTTCTGGATGGAAAATCACATGGGTCTCATCATTTCTCAGACACTTATATCTCATCTTCCCTCTGGTGCCCTTACCCATCCATACCACCAAATATCCCCTCATCCGTACATAAGCACATACAGTTACTTCTGTGATGTAATAATTTGTTGTATGTCACTTAAATGGTTTGTAATAAAATCTCCACTCAAAATTAACGTGTTTAATTAGCTGGAATGATATTTTTGACTACAGCACTGTACATAATCTGCAATGACTATGTAGAATATATACAAGCACCTGTAAATGTTATTACATGTAAATGCTTTGTGCCATTTTGTGTATAGCATTACCCAAACTGTGTGTGTTCTGAAATTCTAATTGTTATGCAGCTTAAGTTCATACATGCCTACTAGTTCATGTCACAGCTGAAAAGGTTCCCTGGACCAGTCCATTTACTAGGTTAAAATCTAATAAATAAATAAATTAATAAATAAAGTTCCTCAAGCTTTCATGTTATGCTGTGTGCCATGTTCTGGTATCTCTCATACATAAGCCTTCTTTTCACCTGTAGCCACCTTCCTACCTCAGTACTCCAGTCTTTATTCCTGAAATTTCATTCTCCTGTGAATGTCCCATCAATTAGATCTGCTTGCAGGCTGAAATGACTTCCCCTCCCTTTATCAATTTGCACTTAACATTATCATCTAAAAATTGCCTAAACACACTCCTGTACCTTCTTTTCTACTACTTTTCCTATTAAGAGCCATTATGATATATCTCAGTGGGTCTACTTCAGATTGCCGAAATTTCAAAATGACAACCATATGGCCGACAGTTTGAAATGCCAACAACCTAAAACAGTAGTGCAAACTACTAAAAACAGTGTTGGGCAAGGGGGAAAGCCCCTCTGCACCCCCCACACCCCTGCAACTTAAATATTCTCACTCCGAGATTGCACTACAGTGCAGGAAAGGGGAATCTCCCAGTTCCGCACTGTAGCGGGATCTCTGCTATCATTTGTCGGCCTTTCAAATGTTCGGTCATATGGTGTCAGCCATATGGGTGTGGAACATTTGAAATGTTGATCAAATGAAGGGCTCCCATCTCAGTATATCTCATTGTTGCAGCTGTACTTGTCTTTTACTTATCTATTTCTTATTTTCTTTTAATTTTCTTCTAGCCTCATTCTCCCTTTCCCTTTCATTATTTTGCATTAGTAGACCATTGAAAGCAGGACATCTTTGTCATTGCTGTCCATATGTGTTTCCAAGATTGCACAATAATTTGTACCTATACCCAACATTACTAGCACAAGCTCTTCCTCTTATTTAACAAGCATTCTATGGAAAGTACACTAGTCTTTATCAGACAAGAGCCACAAGCTCTTTAACAGCCACCTGAACTATCACCAGTATTGTCAGCTGGGACCTCAACAGTCTATTGCAATGATGGTGCAATATGACACAGTCAGTGGAATAAAGTTATTGGTGCAGGAAAACAACTTACTCTTCTATTATTCTGAAATCACACACAGTTCAGCAAGCAGTGAAACCAATGACACAATACAGTTATTCACTAAAGAAGTACCCAATCAACATCTTCTAGAACCACCGTCCATCTGTCCTAACTTCTTAACCCCCTGCTATTATGTTTTCCTGCTACCTTAACTTCTGCTTCCCAACAGAAGTGACTAATATGTCCCATCAGTTTATGTAAAATGCTACATCTCAGCTTGCCTTCTAATCTTGACACTATGCGTAAGACATGACCACTCCAAACTCATGCCTCCCTTCCACCTGCTGCTGAACTCATCATCTGTCCCATCAATAATATATTTATTTATGCTTTCACTGAAATCTTAGTACCGGGGTGTACTTACCAACTCTGAAAGCATCCCCTTTGTGGGTATATCTGGTACATGTTTCACTTGAGGACTTGAAGACAAGGACAGTGCTGTAAGTACAGCTTCAGTTTACCCTGCACCATTTAATAAAGTCTTGCATTAACTTTGGGAAAAGTAAATAGTGGCAGTAGAGACTAATGGAAGAGGTGTCTTGCTAAACAGAAACAGTTCAAAAAAATCAGGCAATCATAACTGTGATATTTTAAAACCACAAAAACAAGTGGACACACTAAAATAGTAACACACACCGTCTTCTTCAGCAACATCCTCCTTCTGTGTCACAAACAATAAAACACTTATTTTTCTCCGAGATACCCTAAAATGAAAACACTTGTATTTACTAGCATTAAAACAATATCAGTTTGTATGAAGAGTGCTGATTATCCAAAAGGAAATGAGTAGATTTAAGCATTCAAAAAAATGTAATTTTGCAATTGTTGCCAACTTCGTTCTGGTTTCCAGCTGAGTTAATACTCCAGGTTCTGCCCTAACATGCTACATTTTTACATTTACTGAGTAATCCTCAGGCATTGCCTTGGTGATAGGTATGCCTGTTCACCTACATGCAGATGTATGTGTTAAACAAAAATACAACACTGTATTTCACAAAGAAACAAGGAAATGTTGCTTGTTCTGCTTTGTTTCCAAAAAAAACTGCTAAGTGTCTGTTGGTACTGCAGTGTGTTATCCTTTACACCTCTATAGAGCTACATATGACCATACAAATACATTTTAATCTGTCAAAGAAGGGAAATCCTGATCCAGCACACCTTGCTGAGTGATGCAGTTAAGCTAGCTGCCCTTCCCTTCCTCACCTACGTTTCCATCTGCCAATGGTCCTAGTCATAAATTCTATACATATGCAATCATGATAAGAGTAGCTGTATATGGGAAAAGGCGCTGATAATATATTCAACAATGAGACAAAAGAGGCAATAAAAATGTAAAAAGGGGTGGTAACATTTAATTGAATTTGCAGTTTTCATGGAAGAACAATGGCTTGATATTATAACAGTAACAGTAGTGTGGTTAACAGAAATCCACAAATGAAACTGACGAACACACCAAGGTATACCATATAATACAGGGGATCATTCAGCAGAGTAAAAGAGCACATATGCAAAAGAGGCACAGGATATTTAAAGTGAATACACATCTAACCTCACCAAAGATCTGTAATTTAGCAATTTCTCTAGAAATTCACTGTATGCTCCAACACCCTCTTTGAAAAATAATATTTCCTGATGTTTGTCCAGATTTCTGCCTCATATTTTTGGTCTGTCTCTCATAAAATTTGTGGTTTTCTGGATTTTTCTGACAAATCAGTGAGGACTGAATTCATTAAATAATGACAGGCATTCAGAAAATACATGGTAACACATGGCCTTTTATTCTAGTAACTTTCTAAGTTTATAAGAGAAATAGTTAAAAAATTTGCCCTGCTTTTTGGGGCTTTGTCTCCCCCCCCCCATTATTTTTGGCTTTGTCCAGATTTTTTTTTGTGCTAAGAGGTTCAGAGCTATCTATCATCAGCATCCTGCCCAAAGACGTTCCAGTACCAATACCCATTGCCCCAAGTCATTCTTCATAATTCTTGCCTTTTATTCCTCTTATTAACTTGATGACAAACCACTCAATGTATACCCTCAAGAAATAGGATACTCCTCTAACAATGTGACCTTCAGAACTCAGCAAGGAATACCAGAAGAAACTTCATTAATGCCCTGTATTACTGGAAGATGACAAAGGAATCGAATAAATCCCTCAAGTTCACAACTCTGGTCACAAGCGTCAGCATTCTCTGGTTCTTTTATATATTCTTCTTATACCGCACTGCAACATTCAGCTTGAGGTAATTAACAAATATGTATATATATATATATATATATATATATATATATGTATATATATATATATATATATATATATATATATATATATATATATATATATATATTGTTCTGCCTGCTCTAGAATTACCTTTTTAAAGAAGTCACCTACTGATTCTCCCCACCTACCTGTACTGTTTTTCATTTTGTCTGTTTAGTAATACCTTCTGAAAACAGAAGTGGTTGCTTGACTCTTGCTGGCAATTCATAGTTTTACATTTACTCTGAGGATCTCCTTATCCATCTACCTGGCAAGATGCACATGGTTCTACTACATGCTTGGTCCCCATTATTAATGCATTTATTTTATCCACTGCTGTAATGTTACCATAATTAGCATACTGTCTAATGATCTAGAACAATTTTGCAGTCTGGAGGAAATGTGATGAAAAGCACACATCACAACATTAAACCCTAGAATATTTTACTAGTCAGTGTCCTCCTATGTGACAATACCCCTGACAAACACAGTTCCCTATCTCACCAGTTTTGGTGCCATGCCCATGATCATCATTTTATCAGCTTGTCAAAAAGACTGATTTTAATACACAAACAAGTACTGATACTTGATACTCAAATGATTATCTTTGTTAAAACTGGCAGAGGCACAGTCACACAACTGAATAAAATCAGAAGGCAAAGCCCCTGCAGTGAGAATGCTACTATCTATTTGATAACTAATCTACACACACACACACACACACACACACACACACACACACACACACACACACACACACACACACACTCACACTACACGTAGTTTGCAGAACTTTTTCATTACCTTTTCCAAGCAGGAGACAAGGCTTAAAGACAGGTAATTGCTTAGCTTTCTTGTTAACAGTTTTTTTTTTTCTAAGGGACCACCACTACCACCCTCCAGTCCTCTGGTCCTGTACCAGTGCCCAGTGATACACTTTGTTGGTTTAGCAGCAGTTTACACAACACATCTGCTGGTTCTCTCAAGATCCAGGTGAGTGACGCATCAGGATGCAATGTGTTGACCTCTTACATTTTTTGAACTCTATCTCCTCCTTAGCCACCCCCTCATTTGTCCTTAACCCTTTCCACTGTCCACAGATATGATCAAGCTGTTGGGTGATTTAGGGCTGAAATGGCTCCTGGTGTACTCATGACAACATGGTGAGAAAGGCGTATCACACATAACTGGGGAATAAGCATTCTAGTGTCAGTGTCCAAGAACAAAGAGGGCATTTACAACTGTGGACTGTAGAGAGGCATCAAACTCCTGTCACACTGCATGAAAATGCTGGACAGGATGACTGATAAATGAATACACAGAGTATTAGAAATTAAGATGGGAGATAAGCAGCACAAGCAATCTAATATTTGCAGTGAGACAGATAGTCGAGAACAACCTAGAGATAAGGAATGAGCTCAAGTGGACGTTCTTAGACATGGAGAAAGTCTACAACAAGGTCCTAAAAAAGCTGATTTAGGCAGTCCTGAGATGGTGCAAAGTCACAGCAACATTAGTAGAATTATTCAGGGCTATGTACAAGGACCAATGACACAAGCATGAACAGTATTCAGAATCACAGAGGGATTCTGAATGGGACCGGGTGTGCATAAAAAGAAGTTATGTACTCATCATAACGCTCCATCTGTGTTGTTGATCTTCATTCATTCTTGACAATTGGGATTTGTTTCTGATCCTTGGAAATGTCTTGGCTGTTGTACAGCTCATGCTAGCCAAAAACTCTTGAGCCAAGTCTCTACCCACAATGCCCAACTGTAGGTTACCTCAGATCGAGTTTGCAAATTACAGCAAGATGAAGTATATACAATAAATTATAGGAAGCCATGTCCAAGGTAAATACCCTAATGCCAGCCCATGACAAGTGTATGAACCTCCAGGAAATCTCAAAGGAGGGGGAAGGAGGGTGGGATGTCAAGAATGAATGAAGATTGACAACACAGATGAAACATTATGGTCAGTACATAACTTCTTTATCTGATGTTGTCAATCTTTGTTTATTCTTGACAGCTGGGACAGAGACCCAGCTACCTATACCCTGGGTGGCCTTATGGAAGGATATTCCTGAGAACCATAGAGCCAAAGGATGCTCTTCCCCTGGAGACCATATCCAATTTGTAATGACTGATAAAGGTATGAGGCATTGTCCAAGTTGTGGCCATACATATTTCATCCAGAGAGGCCTTGGAATGAAAAACAGTTGAAGTGGTGATAGATCTGGTTAAGTGAGCCCTTACAGGTGCATGTATATTGTGACTGTTGTGTTCATAGATAAAAGTAATGCAATCTCTTAGCCATTTTGATAGTGTCACCTTAGAAACAGATTTACCTATCCTTGGTCCTGAAAAGGAGATAAATAGTTGGTCTGAAGTTCTATAAACCTTATTCCTGTCAAGATAAAATCTCAGCTGTCTGTGGATGTCTTACAGATGTAGACAGTATTTGTCTTTGTTAGAGAAATTTGGAAAGAAAACTGGCAAATGAATGGACTGATTGATGTTTGACTCAGAGATCACCTTAGGATGGAATGAAGGGTTAAGTCCTCAAGGACACTCTATCTTTATGGAATATTTTGTATGGCGGTTTCACACAAAGTGCCTGTACTTCTGAAACCCTTCTGGCAAAAATAATGGCCACTAGAAAAAGAGTTTTCTAGGAAAGAAACTTGAGATAACAAGTAGCAGCTGACTCAAAGGGAGGTAACACTACATATTGCAAAATGAATTTAAGATCCCATGGGGGTAACTGATCCTTGAATGGAGGTTTGACACGTAGGATTCTTTTAAGAAACACGTTGCATAAGCAATGGGAGATTAGGGATTGGTTATCACAGCCACTGTGAAAATTAGAGATGGCTGCTAAGGTAATTCTAATGGTTGAAGCAGCTGCTCCTTGGATGAAGAGGTACGCTAGAAAATCAAATTTTTTTTCAACCGTGGCTGAAAAAGGATCCAAATTATTCTTAGAATGAGAAGATCTTTTCCATTTACTGGAATACAGTTTCCTGGTAGATGGTCTATGAGAAGCCAGAAGAATTTTTCAGACAGGAGAAGTAATAGTATATTACCCGGTGACTAATGGAATTAGAGGAACCAAGCAGTGAGCTTGAGGGAGTGAAGGTCCGGGTGTGACAGAAGATCTGGAACTGGGCCCAGAATCCAAGGTTGATGAACCAAATGAGGCCATAGGAAGGGAAACCAAATTTGCCTGGGCCACAATGGGGCAATGAGGATTACCCTGGATTGCAACCTTTGGGCTTTCTTCAGAAAAAGGGGAATGAGGGGAATGGGGAAAAATGCAAAAAGGAAACCCAGGGACAATCTAGGAGGTTCTCAGTGACTCTTCCTGTGGAAGGAGTAGAGCAAAGTATGTGCTGCACTTGTTGTTTACTGGGGAGGCAAATAAGTTGCAGCAAGGCTCACCCCATTAGCGAAATATTTATTTTGCCACTTTAGGATTTAGAGATCACTTATGCGACAGTAGGATGTGCCTGCTCAACTTGTCCGCTATTATGTTGGAACTCCCTGGGATGTGAGCTGCCACAAGAAAGTGGTAGAAGATATTGCCCATTGCCAAACTCTGACAGCTTCCCAGCAGAGTGGCTGGGATTTGGTTCTCCCTTGTTTGTTGATGTACCAGACTACTGACATGTTGTCTGATTGGATTGCAACTGTTCCTTGAGGAAGAGCATCCTGAAGGGCTTACAATGCTAGAAACACTGATCTCATCTCCAGGACACTGCTGTGCAAATAGGCCTCTTGAGGAAACAAGTGCCTTGGACTGTCTTTCCCAGATAATGCCCCCCCAGCCTATCTGGGAGGCATCTGTGGTCACTATGGCCTTGGGATGAGGGGGGAACAAAGGGGCTTCCCATAAGGATCGCTTCTGACTCCATCCACCAAGAGAGATCTTTCTTGCAAATTTCCATTATCAAGATTGGATGACTTAAAGAGTGAGTAAGGATGGACCATTGTGAGGCTAGAAGCCATTGGAGCATTCTCACGTGAAACCGTGTCATGGGAATGAAGGTGATAGCTGCTACCATGGTGCCCAGGGTTTAAAGAACAAGAGCAGTGGGCACTTTTCATTTTGGTAAAATGGATTGGACTTGGCATCTTATCTTTTGTAGTCTGTGAAGGGGTAGAGAGGCTATGCAGAAGACTGTATCGAGTTGTGCTCCGATGTACTCCAAGTCTTAAGTGGGGGACAGCTGAGACTTCTCATAGTTCACTGTGATGCCTAGAGACTTGAAGAGATGTATGATGAACTCTAAGTTTTGGATCAGTAGATGCCTGGTGGGGGCAGTGAAGAGCAAGTCGTTTAGATAAGGAAACATCCATAATCCATTTAATCTCACTTGGGCCATGACAGCCGCCATACATTTGGTGAACACCCTGGGGGCCGTGGCGAGTTGAAATGGCAGAGCTCTGAACTAGTAATGACTGGCTCCCAGCTGAAAATAGATAAATCTTCTTGAGTGCT
>NC_056751.1:383199017-383364017 GCF_019279795.1 Protopterus annectens | reverse complement strand
GGGATGAAACTGAGTAGAGACAAGATGGTTGTCAAGGCAGTGGATGGGTAAATCAGAAGAAGCCGAAAATTGAGATAGAAGGGAAATAGTGAAACAGGTTAACAGCTTCAGGTATATGGGAGGGGTGGTTGAGATCAAAGCTAGACTCAGAGGGGCATAGAGTGTTATGGGTGGTGTGTAACAAAAGAATGCCAAAGAAGCTGAAAAGTAAGGTGTACAAAACAGTAGTTGACCAGTACTACTGTGTGGTACAGAAACCTGGGCACTGACAGCAGAGCAGATGAGTACGCTAGAGGTGACTGAGATGAACCACCTGAAATGTGCGATAGGATGTGCACTATGGGACAGATGAAGAAATGAGGCCATGCTAGAATTGACTGAGATGAACCACCTGAGATGTGCGATAGGATGTGCTCTATAGGACAGATGAAGAAATGAGGCCATGCTAGAGGTGACTGAGATGAACCACCTGAGATGTGCAATAGGATGTGCACTATGGGACAGATGAAGAAATGAGGCCATGCTAGAGGTAACTGAGATGAACTACCTGAGATGTGCGATAGGATGTGCACTATGGGACAGATGAAGAAATGAGGCCATGCTAGAGGTGACTGAGATGAACCACCTGAGATGTGCGATAGGATGTGCACTATGGGACAGATGAAGAAATGAGGCCATGCTAGAGATGACTGACATGAACAACCTGAGATGTGCACTATGGGACATATGAAGAAATGAGGTCATGCTAGAGGTGACTGAGATGAACCACCTGAGATGTGCGATAGGATGTGTACTATGGGACAGATGAAGAAATGAGGCCATGCTAGAGATGACTGACATGAACAACCTGAGATGTGCGATAGGATGTGCACTATGGGACAGATGAAGAAATGAGGTCATGCTAGAGGTGACTGAGATGAACCACCTGAGATGTGCGATAGGATGTGCACTATGGGACAGATGAAGAAATGAGGCCATTCTAGAGATGACTGACATGAACTACCTGAGATGAGCGATAGGATGTGCACTATGGGACAGATGAAGAAATGAGGTCATGCTAGAGGTGACTGAGATGAACCACCTGAGATGTGCAATAGGATGTGCACTATGGGACAGATGAAGAAATGAGGCCATGCTAGAGGTGACTGACATGAACTACCTGAGATGTGCGATAGGATGTGCACTATGGGACAGATGAAGAAATGAGGCCATGCTAGAGGTGACTGAGATGAACCACCTGAGATGTGTGATAGGATGCACACTATGGGACAGATAAAGAAATGAGGGCATCAGAGCAGATATCAGAGTTGCCCCAACTGCCGAGAATAATAGAATGTATAGATTACTGAGGTTTGGACAGATATGCAAGAAAGCAAAAGACAATCTAATGAAGAAGAAATGGAAAAAATAGAAAGAAGGCAAGAAGAAACAAGGACATCCAGAAGAGAGAGATGGATGGATTTCAATGCAAGACCTGTTATAGTCACACAAGACCGCTAAGGAAAGTAGGAAGAGAGGCACTGAATCAAGAAAAATGGCAACATTTGAGGCAACACTCCAACTCCATGTAGAAAATGGGAAAAACAGAGTTGATGATGGTGACTGCCATGTGTTCGTGTTATCATCCATTTCCAACACACAGTATGCTACACTCAATGTATTATTTGCTCCACATAGAACACAAATTCTCTGTTTTTATTTACTTGTACACACTTGTTTTACCAAGTAAACCTATTATATCCTTTTCTCACAGGCACCCTGGAAGAATTGTCTGCTTACATGCCTTGCTCAGGGTCACACATCAGGCAAACAGATACTTTAGAATGCAAACCTAGGAGTGCAGTGTGAAGCCGATTAGCAGGAGTTCATAGCAGTAATCCACTGCACTAAAATAGCCAAACATGCAATTCATAATACTCTACCAAAGAATGATCTGATCCCAAGCTAATGCCTTGTTCATATGAGTAGTTTAGGAAAAGCTCATAATAATCAAGTCAGATAACACATTTAACTTTCTTTTTCTGCACAGTATCTGGTTAAAGCAGAATTTGACTTCTGACCCAGAATGACATTCACAGTCTATATAACTTGAGTCTGCTTGACCTCTACAAATTCCTTGGTCAACTATTCAGAGAAGCTAATGAGATTCGGGGTACCTGTCAAATCTTCGAACGCTCAAAATTTTGAACGTTACATGGTCAAGACCAAACGTTCGAAATTTTGAGTGCTCGAAGATAGACTTTCAATGGCACTGTATGGTGCAGATAGGGAGAAATTCCCTTTTCTGCACTGACGTGCAGTGTCTCAGAGTTGGTATATTTAAGTAGGGGGATGTGGGGGTGCAGGGGGGCTTGCCCCCCGCCTACACTGTTAAAGTGTTTTTTTTCCTGTGTTTTCTTTTCTTTTTTTTTTTGTTAAACGTTCAAACATCCAAATGTCGAACATTTGGTCTCGACCATGTAATGTTCGACATTTTAGATGCTCGAACATTTAACATAGACCCAAGATTCATTAGACATGATCCCACTACTTTGCACCTCTGTTGCCTAATGATTTAAATTTCTTTTCATTTATTTTCTAGAAAGAGTTTGGTGTTTCCTTTATATGATTTTAATTAAGAAACCATAGTTGTTTATCATCTGCTAATTTTACTTGCATCAGCTGTTTTATATTCATACTAGAACTGTGGCTTCATTATGCCATTGCTTTAAGACATATACTAGATTCAGGCTTGCTGAATATAGTTCTGTTTGTTAAATTGAGCACTAGACCATGCTATGTTTTGTTGGAGAGGGCCCCCTGCACTCTTGTGGCAGGAGACTGCAGTTAGGAGTCATCTGATTGAAGGTTACTGGAACAGGGCTCAGTTTTGAGCTTTTTTATTGGTTAAAATGTTTATTCAGTTTGCTCACTGTTTTAACATAGCTCCTCAGAGTAAGGTGACCAACCACTGCTCTGCTGTATTCATCTGTGCTATCCAAGGAATCAGTTGCCTTCTGCTAACCATAAGTACAATTTTATACTGTATTTTGTACTTTAAAACTGTATTTTTACTAAATTGCAGATTTTTTTAAAACTGCTCTTGCTGATTTGTTGTACTTTTTGTCTGCTGTAGCATAGACTAGATTCAGTCCTGCTGAATCTGGTTCTGTTTGTTAAACTGAGCATTAAACCAGGCTATCTCTTGTTGGAGAGGGCTGTTAGGACTCATCTGACTGAAGGTTGCTAGCATGGGGCTCAGTTTTGAACTTTTTATTGGTTAAATTGTTTAATTCAGTTTGCTCACTGATGCTATATAAGACCCGTGTTTGCGCGGGTCTGCACTTGTTTAACACAGCTCCATAGAGTTAGGCGACCATCCACTTCTCTGCTGTATTTATCTGTTTTCGTGTAGTGCACCTTCATGTACCATTGTGCAGTGAGGGTAACTATTAGCAGTTATAGATGCAAAAACATCAGTAAATAAATTTCCCTTAGTAGCAGCCCGTGATCCAGCCAAGAAGTCCTACAATTGAGCGTAGCTACTCAGAGAGCATCTCAGCTGTACTTTGGCTACTTAATAATAGTCTCATACCATTTAGAGAACCTCCACTAGTATAGACGCTTTATAGAGCACCCCATTAGTACAGACCCCATTTAGAGCACCCAGTTATACCATATCCCTCAATTTTCTCTCCCCACTGTGAAAACAGGATTTAACCTAGCATTATGGATGGTCAGTTTCCATCCATTTCTCCTACCAGCCTGATTGACATTGATATCCTGAGGTAGTGTAGCAACTGCCTCATGTACAGTGACAACCATCTATTCCTAAATCACCCAATTACAGTTTGTGAGAGATGCATCTACACTAAGAATCTGGAATCCTTGCTCTCTCACACACAGAACAGTAACACTGAACAAGTTGTCAGCTCACATTCTACACTTCCTACGCAAACCATGCACTCAGCACATAAACCATCGTACGAGGAGGTACTCACCAGAAACCTACCTAAACACCAGAGACCTTCCAAACACAAACACGGTACACCTAATACAGCACCTACAGCACTCAGTACACACAAAAAGCACATGCACCAGTGTCTAACAAAATAAGCCCCTAAAGCAAAGCACATCTAAACCAATTTGTTTTAGTCATAGGTAACTCCATTGTGAGATGTGAGACTTCTGATGTTTGAATTTTTGATTCAATGTATTGTTTTACGGGGTGATAGCAGCTGAGTTACAATGTCTCTGATTTGGTTCCCAGCTTGGGTACTTTCTGTTCAGAGTTTGCATACCATTCTTCAAAATCCTGGAAAAATGAAGACAGGTGAAACACAGAAATTCCCAATTGTCCATATAAATGAATGTGTGTGTGTGTGTGTGTGTGTGTGTGTCCCGTGATAGACTGGAGACCTATCCAATTCTTGCCTTACTATCCGCTGTGTGATGGGGCAGACTACACCTGTCCCATAACCCTTAAACAGATAAAGCTGATACTGAAAAATGAATGAATAAAGACTGTTTAATGTATAGTTACACATCGAGTTAGTGCATCTAAAGTAAAACATGCTGGGAAGAGTGACAAAATGAACTTGTAAAAAATATTAAGCATTTTATCCAGATCAATAATTTTACTTGGTGGATGTGAGTGTAATGCTAATGGAACAATGGAAAAAATGATGGCTGCTCAGTAAGCAAGAAAGAAATGCATGCCATATCTGTTTCTGGGTAATATCAAAGGTACGTACTTGCTGCAACAAAGCTTGTAGGTGCCGCTTGCTACAAAGTAACAAAAGCAGCTAAATGCCTAAAGCAATCAATCCACCTAGCAACACAGCATTACAGAGTTTGTAACAAACACCCACCCACAGGAGGCATGATAGGTCAGCCCTGCAGAACTGGCAATTAGACTTCTATTAGTAACATAAGACTAGCAGAGAATGTAAATAAGAGAGGCTTGCAAAGCTGCACTAAAACAAGCTTTTTCATGTAAACAAGAGACCACAAAAGGATCAGATACATGATTCACAAATAAAAAAAAAAAGAAAGAAAAATAATGACACATGGTTCCAATGAGTCAGAAATATTGTCAACATGCTCTGCAGAAGTTCAACCTTACTGATATGAGATGTTTAAGGGAGATATCTTAGCTGTAGTGCTTATGATAATGGCAGTTATGCACAGCAATATGCTAATCAGATGTCACACTACATTTCCTTCAATGTAGACCCTACTGGAGTATTTAAGCGATATGAATGCACATATGTATACCAGTAGGGCCTACACACCAAGACAGATGAGGAGTAGATTCCTGTACAGGTGATATGCACTTCAACATGATAACCATCATTTTTAAGAAATCATTCTGTTGTTTGGCCAAATGATGTCACTAAAATCTCTAACACAGTATCAACTTTTTATAGCAGAAGAATAAACATGCTTTTGCCCTGTCATAATCAAAGCCATACGATAAGCATTCCATCTTTTGTGAGAAAAACAGTGCAAAACATACAACAAAAGTTAAATGTCTCATGGAACAAATGCATCTTTAACGGAAAGGCATTGTGCATGAGTAATGATTATGGCTGGCATTTCAGTAATAATATTTAGATGAAGTATGCCATTCTCAGAAATATTTGGATGTCTTCTTAACGTTTCCTTTCATACTTAAAAAAATGTGTAACTAACTTGTTAGTGGATGGGTGATAGCAATGTGAAATGTGCAATAAGGCTACGATAAAGTTTGTTAATTAATACTTAGCTATATATTTTTAGGGATAACCTATTAATGTTACTTAGTGTTAAGTTTTCATATTACACAACACAACAGATTAATCCAAAATAACTTACAAAATGAAAACATTATTTTATATTTAACCACAGACATAACAAGGGTGGGGGGTAAATAGGGCAGTTGTGACAAAAACAAGGTATTAGGGAGGTGTATGACCAGCTGACACTTATTGGATGGTAGTACAGTAGCCACATTCAGAAATGTACAACTGTAACAAGCTGTTTACTATAATTATCCAAAGGTTTCAAGTACAAGAGGACCTTCTTTTTTTTTGGGGGGGGGGGTCCTCAAATCAAAATTAGTGGAGCACTAGAAAAACTAACTATAGCTCTGTATTTAACTTATACTTTGTTGAGGCTTTCATTTCAATGCATTAATTATACCGATATATTTAGGTGAGTGACATATTTTGCTTGATGTAGAGATTATAGTATGTGTAATGTAGTGCACAATCCTTTGGCCTATCCAGATGAGGTAGGCATGCTCAAGATTTTACTCATTTGCAATATTCAGCTGGTCTAAATGCATATGTTGGTAGATAAACTTACTTTATGGCCCAGTTAAGTGTTTCAAAAAGCAACACAAAGTACAGTGAAAGACTCTCTGACATACAGAAAGTCTTGTTGTGATGTAGAAGCCTTAACCCCAAAGGTTTCTCCATCACAGTGTGCCTTTCTAATTTAGAGTCTGAGGTTTTCTGCTGACAGTAGTCATACTGTATATACCAGTTTCAGAGGAATGCCTAGGCCATTAGTGCCCAGGGTGAGACTCTTAATTGGCAGCATCCAACATCAACCCCAAGCTGAAGCCCCCCCCCCTTGCAAAAATTCTACACAAAGCCACAATGTTTAAATATTAATGTGCACTTTACTTTGAAAAGTTAACAGAACAACAGGTTTTACATCATTGAAAAGTTAACAGAACAACAGTTTTTACATCAATGTGTCTCTTCTGAGCAATAAGTAGGAGGAAGTGTAATGTTTAGCATTATTCACTGACTATAATCCTCAGTGATATAGCAGAAAAATGAAAAACTGTTATGTCAGACGGTTTCCGTTACAAAATAAGGCTACTGGGAAAGCCTAATTGACTATGAACCATCAACATTTTCAAGAATTTAATTAATTACATATCTCACCCAGCCTAGAAAAATGGGTTTTGCATTAGCTTTCTGATTCAGTCAGAAAGCTAATGCAAAGCCATTATTTCTGCTGCAACGTCTGTTGTAAAACTTAAAAATGAAGATGAGACCATAACAGCAGAATAATAAATCAAATATATAAACGTTTCTTGAATAACGTGTTTTGCATTAACTTTTGGATTCAGTCCAAAGGTTAATGCAAAATCCGTTATTTCCTTTTCTGCAACTTTTTCTGTATAACAGTTAAACTAAAAGCAAAGACTACAATGGCAAAATCAAGAGCATTCTCCTGCATTCTTTCAGGTGAGGATAACTGCTGTAGCCTACAATGCCCTGCAGGGGCCTGTGAGTGACTTGATGCTTCTCCAAAAAAATTCTTTGGGGCAGAAGAATCTAATCTTTTCGCTATGTTTCTATTTCCAGTCCCAGCAAAGGAAAACAAAAGCAAACAATAACAGCACAGTAATATGAACAATTCTACTGCATTATTTTGCTCAGGTCACTCATGAAACACAAGAGGTCTGATCTTTTTGAATCCTCTTTTGCTGGTATGTCTATGATTCTGTCTAACAATGTTTTCTTCCTGAGCTACATGATGGCGTATCATTTCAGAATTCCTAAATATTGCAAGACAGGTCTAAATTCTTCTAGATGCCTCATCTCTGAAAACATTTCTGTTATTTAGTAGAAATGTAGAAGTGTTCTGAAAGAAGAATGATGATTCTGTCCAGTAGCAGCAAGCATATTGATAGTGGGAGAGAGAGAAAGAGACAGACAGATGAACAATATCCAACTTCATTGTCATCTTCTGAGTCACTGGTCAATGAATAGATAAATGTCCCACGACACGAGGGGAATGAACAAAAATGAATAAAAAACAGCATTTTGGTCAATTTACTCCATGGTGTGGGAGCCAGGCACAGCTATGCTATGGGAGAGCCTTATGGTTGAGTTTTTCCTTCCTAGCAAGCCCAATTGGACCATCTATTCCCCCTTGTGTTGAGTCAGGTGGTAGTGACTGGGCCAGCATCACGTCTTGTAAAGAGGCCTATCCTTCCCTCCAAAGAAGGCTCACTAAATCATGACAGTTGCCTGACAAGGGAAGAAAAATGCACACTTCCATGCACACCTATGTCTCTTAGTTCAATGGTGAACTTCTACCACTAGAAGCACAAGCTTGTTTATCTTCTTCATTTGGTGACTGCCTTCCCACAGCTAGGAGTCACCAATGTACTGAGCCAAGAGGTCTGCCTCCTCTCAGGATGGGTGAGCCAGTGCTGGCCTTTCTAGCCCATCCTCTTCCACCCAACTTCTTAAGTTCCCATGTCACTAAATGAACCAGTATAACCTAGGCCACAGTTAAGGCTTCATCCCTCTACACCACAGGGTTAATGAATGATGTTAAGGGTTAATGAATGATGTTAAGCGTTAATGTATCATCTTATTAAATGGCAGCACAACTGGTGTGGTCTGGATAGCATTAAAAACAGTCCAGATGTCCAGCATAGCTTTTTCTTCACAAATCACAAGCAGTTTCTAAAAGTACTACATCTAGTGAATTTAAACAGGCCATAGCTATGCTCAGTCTGAGCATCAAGCTATTATTGGAGATACTGATTGGGATTTTGTAAGCAATACCCTTAAGACAATCTCATTAAAAAGAAACAAAATTATTATTATACGTGGTATTATTCTCTGAAGCCATGTTTTCCTTCCTTAAAACTCAACATTATTGTGACGTCAGAGACAAGAATTTTCCAGAAAAAAATGCATACTGTGTTTTAGGACAGAAACTGGAATTTGGCTATAATGAAGTGAAGTTTTCATTTTCATTCTCTAAATGGTAGACACTGAGTTTAATGCAGTATTGCATTCCAAGCATATTAAGAAAAAATGTAAATATAATGAAAGGATAAATATGGTTGGAATGAATAATTTGTTAGAAGTTCCACTAGAACATATTAAGGAACAGTAACTGAGAGTCAAGAGTTATGTAGAGAATTATAAGTACAAGTATGTTTTTGTGAAACACCATCAAGGCTAACTTTTCCAGTTTATGCCTTTACTAAGGCTAAATTATTCAATACTCATCTAAGAAGTCCAGGTAATCTTAAACAATTTTTGGTTACAATATGGGACGAACTTGTGTTTGATAAAAATTTGTCTTGGTGGGATCAACTACATTTAAGTAATATAGGAAAAATATTTGATCAAACGTTTAAAAAAATCCGAAATAGAGACTAATATATTACAAAATAATAATAAATGTAAGATAGTTCTGCAAAAATGCTCAAAGTCTTAAAAATAAAAAGGGGAACAAGAATATATTACACAACGACACAAGATAAAAGTAACTATAAGTGAAACGTGGGATTCAGTAAACTAACTCTTCAGGAGTTTAAAAAATATCAGAACATGGGGAATTCAGAAAGGACATCACAAAGTAAACACTTTTTGAATAGACAGCTAAAGCATTGTGATAGGGCTTTTCTTGAATTCAGAAAAGCTACCTCAAGATGTAGACATAGTCTACCCATTGTGTTAACTTTTATGAATCCCCCCAAAGAAAAGACAGGAAAGGAGCTGGGGTTATGTTATTCATACATGAGGAGTCCATATGTAGTACCTTAAAAAGTACATGTGGAGATGAAGAAATGTTACATGTGAAAGTGAAAAATATAACTCCATGGAGTGGCTGTTAATGTTCCATGCATGAGTATAAATATGACAATCACCCAGAATGATTGTTATTTACATTTAACAGTATGTTGAAGAATATTTGACTGAAACACCTGTAATATTTTTGTAAGACTTTAATTACTTTTCAATATTTTGGAATCTTGGTTATTCATGTCATAATTTTGAATCAGACATTTTGAATATTAAGAGCTTCAATCAATTTGCAAACACTCCTATAAAGATACTGGCATCTCTTAATTTAGCTAATCAATATAGATCTTGTAAGCAATGTAAACAATTCCTCTTTGAAAATCTAATTCTAATAGTATTATTTTTGACATAAGTGTTACAGCTTTGGTTAAAAGGGACATCACTTACTACAGCCTGAACAGATTAGATAGAATTAAATGAAGGGATGACAAATTCAGTGTTGACTGGAGTGTGTTTTCTACAATAAATACTGATTAAAATTGCTGGAAAGAACTAATGACATTGGTGATAAATATCTGAAAAATATGCATATAATAATACATGGCGAGATATGAGATATTTGGGCGGCGCAGTGGTGCAGCGGTTAACATTGTCACCTCACAGCAAGAGGTTCTCCAGTTCGATTCTCGGCTGGGGTGCCTTCTGTGTGGAGTTTGCATGTTCTCCCTGTGTTCGAGTGGGTTTCCTCCGGGTACTCCGGTTTCCTCCCACATTCCAAAGACATGCATCTGGAGGATTTCTCCCCGGGCATCCGAATAAAAGGGTGGAATCCAAAGTTTGAACAAGGTCATGTTTTGACTGCCCCCCAGCTACACTATATGCCTGAGTGGTTTCCCTTCAAAACATTGAATACTTACATTATCAAATCCCACTTCATCAGCCCTGACTTCATCAAATCTTCATTATATTAAATTCCAGGAACAAAGAAAATGAACCCTGGGAAAGGAAAGTACAGTTGTGTACACTTACCATAAATGTAGATGTTCGAGTGTATTCACTGTTGCAGTCATCACATTTGGGTTATTCCTGCCTGGGTAGCCCTCAGCTGGCTCTAATACCAGAGACTTAGTATTTCTGCATCGGTTGCTGTCACTTGAGGACTGACGTCAGGTCGTCAGTAGTATAAAGTAAGGCAGCCGACGCCATTACATCATTTTTTCTTGCCCTAACCTGTCTGGAGCCCCCAAGTAGGAGACCAGGTTCTGGTGGAAGAACCCCACCAGTGGAAAATAAATACCAATATGTCCCTTGTAAGGAAAGGAGAACAAGGAGAGGATGCAGGGAGGGAAACCATGACTGCAACAGTAAATACACTCGAACATCTACATTTATGGTAAGTGTGCACAACTGTACTATGTTCTTCGTGTTTCACTGTTGCAGTCATCACATTTGGGTTGATTCCCAAAGCTGAGAAAATGTGTGGAGGCAGTTAAGGAAACTAGGGGCTGACTAGGATGTCCTGCGAGACTGCAGATGCAAACCCTGCCCTGGGTAATGCTTGGTAAAAGTGTGAACAGAAAAAATGCTGTCTCCCAGGAGAGAAATATTTGCTCTGCAGAATAAGCTGGTTTGAAAGGGGGTAGGGTGAGCTTTTCCAATACAAAGTTATGGTCCCAAGCTGGTGTTGGTGCCCTTCTGGGTGGTCTCAAGTTGCTAGCCCCTCTTAGGAACGGTTTGATCAAAGGATGTGAGAAAAGGGGCTGCTCAGTGGGAAACTGAGCAGAAATAGCAGGGGCATGAATTTTTATAGAGGAGAAAGACAGGACACTGTGTAGCAGGTCAGCTAAGTAATCCAGGATGAGAGGAAGGGAGGGCTGTACCATATTGGCTCCCTTAGCCTTGGTCCAGGTGCAGAACCTTTTTCATTTATCAGCATAAGACTTTCTTGTGGTAGGACTTCTGGCCTCATGGATAACATCCAGAACCTTATAAAACTCGAACCACCAGAAGGCTGACCAAGATGCTCCAGAAAAAAGTTTATTGCATCAGTTAAGCGCTTTCATCTTGTTTGTCGTTAGCAGGAGGCTATGAACATTTTTAGTACATTGTCATGCTTAAAAGAGATGGTTGCACCTTGGAGAAATAACTGTGTAATAATTTTATAGCCTCTTTGCGAGTTTGAATCTACCCGCTGCCTAAGTCATTAACTATCCAAAATGTGTGATTTGGATAGTTAATGACTTAGGCAGCAGCTAGATTGGGAGACAAAGAGATCAGCCTTCAGGGTTCCCCATTTCTGAGTTATTAGGGTGAAAGTACTTCTGTTGAGTTGCCACTTGTGTGGGTCCAGAAGATTTCTGCTTAATTGGTCTGCCATAGAGTTGAGAGAGCCTGGTAGGAATTGTGCTAACAGGTGTAGTTGCATGGCTGTGTACCAAAGGGTCATGGCCAGCCTGCATAGAGGGTAGGAGTAGGTCCCTCCCTGCTTGTTGATGTATGACATCACAGTGGTGTTGTCTGTTTTGATCAGGAGAGTCCCTGGAGAGAGAAGGGGCTTGAAGGCTATCAAGGCGTGCTGCACAGCCATCATCTTTTTTTGATTGATGTGCAGAGGGATTTGCTGTGGGCTCCATTGGTCCTGTATGCACCTGCCATCCAGGTGTGCACCCCAACCATAGTCTGACACATCTGTGGTGAGGGTCTGGGCAGCAGGGGGTGGGGAGAAAGGCATTCACTTGTTGTGGGAGCATGCTGTTGCCCGCTAAAGAAAATCTTTTCTGAGGCAAGGAATTATAGGTAGAAGAGTTTCCAGGTCTTGAGACTGCTGACACCAAAGACTCTTTAGGTACCATTGAAATTTCCTCATTTGCAGTCTGGCATATGGAATGAGTAGTATGCAAGATGCCATGAACCCCAGAGCTTGCAGGATCTTCCTTGCAGATAGCTGGGGCCTGGTGGCTAGTTGGGAGAAGTAGGCTGTCAAGAAAATGTGTTTATCTGGAGTAAGGTATGCCATCTGGGATGCTGTGTCTAGACTTGCTCCCAGGAAGATAATCCTTTGGCTGGGTACCCGTTTGGATTTCTTTTCATTGATTGTGTACCCTAGGGAAGATAGTAGGGTCTTTACAAAGGCCAGGTGCTTGAGCAGCTTTTCCTGGCTGTCTGCCTGAATAAGGCAGTCATCTAAGTATGGGTAAATCTGAATATTTCTTTGTCTGCAAAAGGCAATGGCCAGAGCCTGACATTTTGTGAAAACTCTGAGAGCAGTAGATAAGCCAAAGGGAAGCACAGAGAACTGAAAGTGTTGAGATCCTGCCCTGAAGTGGAGATATTTCCTGCATGATTCCCTGACAGGAATGTGGAGGTAGGCCTCTTTTAGATCTAGGATGGCTAGCCAAGCATCCTTGGACAGCATGGGTAGCAGCTGTTGGAGGGTGAGCATTTTGAATTTTGGGATCACCAGGAAAGTGTTTAGAATGGATAGATCTAGGATGGGGTGCCAGGTGCCCTCTTTTCCAGACACCAGAAAAAGTCTGGAGTAGAAACCTTGGCCTATCTGTTCTGCAGGAACATGCTCTACTGCCCTCATAGAGAGCAGGGGAAAGGATTTGCTTTTGAGCCTCTGCCCACTGATTTGGTGGTAGATCTGGGAAACCTTTTGGGGTTGGAAGGGTGTGGAAGGAAAATTTGTATCCCTGAGACACAATGTTCAGAACCCAGTGGCCCTTGGTAATGATAGTCCAGGTGCTTGAGTGAAAGGAGAGCTTTCCTCCTATGGGTAAGTGAAGGTGGGCAGAGGGAGGGGGTGGAAGATGTGAGTCACTGTGAGTTCTTACCATAAGGGGGTGGCTTAGAACTCCCTGGTTTTGAAGTGGAGGTAGTCCACTGCTTAGATCTCTGCATTCCCCGGGGCTGCTGTCTGGGGGGTCTGCTTCCAAGGGGTCTAGGCTGGGCCGGTTTACTGGGAGCAGGAAAGGACTAGTGGTTGGAGGGACAATGTCTGCTGAACCTAGGGGGCTGGACCTGCAAGAAATCCTTAACTGTTTGCATAGATTTTGCTTTTTCTTCCATCCTTTTTAAGACCTCTTCTGCCTTAGTGCCAAATAAGTTACTTTGTGCAAGGGGGCATCCAACAATTTAGATTTGACAAGGTCTGGCAGGGGCTGTTCCTTAAGCCATGCATGCCTTCTAATGACAGATCCAGTGACTGCTGCCCTGCAAGAAGCTTCTAGGGCATCCAAACCACAGTGCAAGGTGTGTTTAGTTACTTGACTTGCAGAATGCATTAACTCTTGTAAATCTTTAGATTCTGCCCAAGCAGGAAAGGAAGACATGTGGTGATGATATTACCCCCTCCCCCATTATGCACCACCCTGACATGGATTTTTATGGGCTGATGATAATACCCCCCATTACGTTTCTCCCGAGTAGACCTCATCATAGGGTGATTATAATACCCCCCATTATGTCACCCTGACATGGACTTTCATGGGGTAATAATACCCCCATTATGTGTCTCCTGAGTGGACCTCATCATGGGGTGATTATAATAACCCCCTATTATGTGTCACCCTGACATGGACTTTCATGGGGTGATGATACCCCCCCCCATTAAGTGTCACCCTGACATGGCCTTTCATGGGGTGATGATAATACCCCTCCAATTATGTGTCACCTCTTTTCCTTTTGGAGGGGGTAGCTTGGCTTCTCCTGATCAGCATGATAAGGTCTTTCACCATTTTAAGCATTTGAGATTGAGGCAAGGTAGCAGGCACCTGAGAGTGGGTCGTCATTTTTTTTGGGTGTGGTATATACCCTGGGCCCAAGAAACTCGGTAGTTTTAGAAAGAACGGTAGTTGCAAAAGAAGACGTCAATTTGTGTCGAGATTCGGTAGTGCAAAGGACTTCCTCGGAAGCCAGTGCCTGCTCAGCGACTCCGGACCCATCCAAGGTAGAAATGACTGCAGGATTCTTAGTCGAGAAAGAGTATTGCGGCATACTGGACTCCAAAAGGGTCTCGGCAGCGGCCTACAAATCAACAGAAGTGGGCATCAGGGGCTGCGAAAGCACCTCACTAAGTACCGAAGAACTGATGACTAGCTTAATGGAAGCGTCGTTGGTAGGTTTGGACCTGTGCGGTCTGTCTCTGTCTTTACCTTTACATTTTTTCAGAAGATCTGCTGTCGGATGGCTTACGGAAGCCATATCGGAATTAGAGGACTGTAAGCGAAAATATCTAGCTAGAATAAGGGCCCAACGATGGATAGCTCTGGCATTGAACAAAGCACAGAAGCGACAATAGGGGACATCATGGTCTGGGCCTAAACAAGTGATGCAGTAAAAGTGGAAGTCTCAATGTGGTATTTGCTTTCAACAGGTGAGACAATTATTAACTTTTTCTGACATCGGTTAGTGCAAGAAAAATGGATCCCCAATGGGGTACTTAGCTTTAGAAGACTTCAACTTCAATTCAGTAGATGAAAACTCAGGTAGCGGTTGACTGTCACTCGTGCAAACTGCTTCTGCTTCGGGCTCCATGGCAAGAAAGACTGATGTAATGGCATCGGCTGCCTTACTTTATAATACTGACGACCTGACGTCAGTCCTCAAGAGACAGCAACCAACATAGAAATACCAAGTCTCTGGTATTCAGACAAGATGATGGCTACCCTGGCAGGGATAACCCAAATGTGATGACTGCAACAGTGAAACATGAAGAACATCCACTTGGTCACCTTGTTGAACTTTGCCCTTCCTCCACTGTAGTACAATCTCGGAGTTAGCATATTAAGTTAGGGGCGGTGTTTTGCTGTTTGTTGTTTTGTCCTGGTGGTCGAGTGGTTCCTTTCCCAGGGTTCATTTTCACTGTTTCAGGAGTTCAATATAATGAAGATTCGATGAAGTCAGGCTTGATAAAGTGGGATTCGATAATGTCAGTATTCACTGTTTTGAAGTCAATCTGAGTGAGCTTTAATGGCAGCAGGGACAAATTTTGACAATGCCATGGGGGGGGCTCTGTTGAGCCAGCCACCAAAGTATGTATGTAATTCGAGAAGGGGTTACTTGAACCCCATATATATGGTCTGCCCATGACTTGCTCACAGACAATGAGCTCGCTGACGAGTCTTTTTTGTCCACTTGAGATGTGACAAGAAAAACAGACCTTGGTTTGCTTTATGACCATTTATTAAACAAACATGACTGATATTGACTAATACTATTATTATTATTATTGTTATTAACAATAACTAAGATAACAGATTAACCATTGCATGCCATAAGTGTAAATAACTCAGTCAGTTGCTTTGCACCCCATGCCTGTTCCGGACCAGCAACTTATCGTCCAAGGGCATACACCAAGCTCCTCAGGCAGATCTTATAACCCACCAAGGTTGGAACTTAACAAATTCACCCATGACTTCTTTTTTTTTTTTTTTTTTTTTTTTTACAGCATAACTCCCAGGTCTTCCAGACCTGCCACTAAACACAAGAGGTGATTGAATTAAAATAGGGGGAATTCAAAGAAGGGGTTGAGGAGGCAAGGTGATTGCCCACCAGCATGCAAATTACATGTTGTTCCTCCTTCACTCATGGCCTCTTATCAACCTGTGGTTATAACAGAATAAATAAATGTAACTGAGTGAAAAAGAGGTTCAATGGATATTCAAGTGAATATGTTGATTAAGAGACAATGATAACTTCAAGTTAAATAAAATCAAACCAAATTGTTTTAAGTGAATTTCATCCTGATTTAAAAAATCCCAGTCTGGTCTTGATAGGTCATCATCTTCAATGACATGAATGCCAAGTGATCTCACTGCTCAGACTACCCAGCTACTGATAAAACATCTAGACAGTTCCATAGCTGAATTCTCCCATGCTCCTCTCCAATGAAATCTATATCAGACCAGTGCACAATTAGGTTAGGATGCATTCAGACTAGGATGTGAAAGTCAAGAGCTTTACAGTTAACAGCAACTTCTTTGGAACACCAGTTAAGTCACTGCCTCCAAGACGAATAATCAGAGTAGTGGGCTTTGGCCAACTGTCTAGTAGATGGTGACAAACATCTCATAGCTGAAACCAGGATAAGTCTATCAACCCAGCCCAACAAGTCATACATGCTTTTTGATCCAATAAACACAATAAACCATTGGGATGAACCACTTGAATCTACTCTCTGTATAATGAAATGCATCAAAATCTACAATACCTTCTTTGCTGAAAGATAAAATATTAGGGTTACATCCTAATGTAGGAAAGGTAGGTGTCAGATCTCCATCTCCCAGTTTTCTTTAAAACCTTTTTCAATGGCTGGGCCATGTACTCAAAACACTTAAAACCAAAAGATCACTGAAGCAAACAAGTGCACAGAAAACTTCAGCAGGCAGCAAGTAAAAATTAATGCCAACTGGCATCTGACAAAAAAATTCCATACAAAGGTCTCAATTTAACAATATGGCTTGTAATTTTTGGTTTTGTCTACTCAACATGTAGACTTCATCAGAAGCAATATCAGCTTTGAACAACTGTGTTATATAAAGCCTTAATCAAATACATCATAAAGAGTCTATCAATGCTTAAAGGTAAAAAATACCTTTAGATTAAAAATGTGTTAATCACACCAACTTTTCAATAAAATACATAAAATTCATTTTTAATACATTTAAAATATATATAATAAAATTCATAGCTTAGCTGTCCTCAATTTAAGTACAGGTAATATAGAAATAGTTTATTTTAGCCCAGGAGAAATCATAGCATTCAACTTAAACTGCCAAACTATTTCCTTGAAATCTAGTGTTGTCACTCAAGCACCGCCCTACGCATGGTGACAACTTTATCAATAATATTGAATTGAAATGCGTGAAAATTGACACATCAAGCAAGAGTTCTAGTTCTCTGTTTATGATATCCCTATCCAATATCATCCTAGCTAATCTGATCAGCTGTCCCATTACTAAACTTATATTTTGTTCAAAGCAGTGACAGCTGTGAAAATGTAAATAACTATTGCTGAAAATTGGCTTTCTATAAATTGTGGAGACAAAATCAGTACCAGTCTTCATAAAGGTTGTGTCAAGAAAATTGACTGAATTGAAAGAAATAGTATGGCTGTATTTTAAAAACTTGGTGAAAAGGTTAAGATGTTCAATAAACTTGTGAAGCAACAGTTCAGAACCATATAATAAAATACTGCCCAGATATCAAGCATATAATTTACAAGAAATGCATAATAGAATCTTTCTGGAAGTCATCCACCTCTGGAAACTTTCATATTGACAACACATCCCTAAGAGCTGACCCAGTAGTCAGGGAGTTAGGGGCACACATATACAGTAATCTAGGATTTGGCCATCACTTGTCTTCAGTAGTGACAAAATCATTCTATGCTGCGCAACGTATAAACAAAGGTATGGAATCTAGGTCCAAGGAAGTCATTGTTCCATTGTATTTAGCATTCATCAGCCCTATCATTGAGTATAATGCCCCCTTTGGTATGTTCCAAAGCAGGCATAGCTAACAATTGGAATATCCACAGATTATTACTCACTAAAAGAATACGGGGGTAAGTAAAATGTCCTATGCTGACCTCTTCAAGGTCCTATCCCTATATTCTGTCTTCTATAGGCTGTTGAGACTAGATAAATGCCTGGCATACAGGACAGTATCAGACCCCACTCTGATGGACCTCCAGCATATCCACAAAACAAGCAGCACCAGAATTACCTATTCTAAAGACTTAAACCTTGCCTGTGATATAAATGGGACCTGTTGGAGAGACAAGTATATATCCCAAGGACTACCCCGTCTCTGGAAAAGGCTCCCCATCCATGTGAAGCACAGATACTCCTTAACCCAATTCAAGTGTAACTTGGACAATTAGATGGGGAAAAGGAAATTCATCCCAGTGGGCACATGCAACCTGTAAATGGTTCATCTCCCAGGCTCCTGCTTATTAATGTTTCATCTCCCAAGCACCTGCTTACACTTATCAAGGGTAACAGAACTTGTCAAAGTTTTGGAATGCACAGCTAGGCTTAAAAAGGCCTATGTGGTCATTAGCCTAGAAAACACCATGAAACTATGAATAAAAATGAAAATATTCACTAGGAGTCACTTGTAAAGTCTCCCAAGCATACATAACTAAATTGGCATTGGTGGGGGACACAAGAAGCCCCCATCATTATACTTCTCACTTGCTGGTATACTTCTCCATCAAAACATAAAAAAATGTTGTCAAGAATAACGTTGATAAAATCCATAAGTATCAATACACCTTTGGAACTTAAAAATAGACAGGACACAAGAAGGTATGAAAAAGTTCCAAACCTTCTGACTTGGGGATAGAAGTGAACAGATCAACAACATCAGTTGCTACAAAAAACAAATTTGGAACCCATACGTGACTCTTCAGCTGGCTCAAAAAATCCCACAAGTCCCATGTGTGTTAATTTATGAAAAATAGGTTTAAACATCTTGTCTATAAAGACTGCTAATGAATTGATTTTGGAATTTTGTGCCACCACAATCAATCAAAATAGTATTTTTCTATGTTTTTTATACCTTGAGAATTCCAACTATAACAAGAATAACTGGATTAGATATTCATATAATTTAAAATCAATGGCCCATGCAACAAATAATCATGGAGGAACAAATCGATTTTTTGGTAACCTATGTTATGTGAAACATGTACATATGTACTAATGCATTGTAAAATGGTAAAACAAAAATACCACAGTATTCTTTAAAGTCAAATAAAGCTGTTGTTCTGCCTTTATTGGGCTTTGTAATACACAGGAATGTGTTGCGAATAAGATCCCTTAGTATCTGCCTTTCTTCTCTATCAAGGCTGTATGACACTTGTATCTTTTTTCACCAGTATATAAATTTCTTGCTCACAAGCTTTTTCAAAGGAAGCTATCAAAGGATACATAGTAGGGTTAAAAGTAATTTTTCTTTTAAATTCTAAATGTGTAGTGTGCTTAATTCCATCCTGTTCAAAATAAATGGATAAGTAAAGTTTGTGGGTAAACAAACATAATTCAGTGATAGCATTGACCAAATCAAACTGTTTTTTCAAACAATATAAAAAATTGATGTTAACATCAACTTGGGCATAATTAAAGATGTTGTAACCTCTGTGTGTTAATAATAAACCACCAAAACTTAAATTGATTGTATTCACAACATAGGCAACTTTTAATTCCCAGGTTTTGACCTTCCCTTGATCTGCCCCCTGTATTGTTTGTTCTGGGTCTATATTATATGCTCGAAGAGACTTTTCTTCGAACATATAATCATCGACACCTAAAGAGCGAATGCTATAAAGTGAGAATGGCCACTTCCGTGAATTTATTTCTCTGGAAAATATTCAGTTGGCCGTTATCGGGAATTGCCCTTTTCCCCCAATGTAGAGCGATCTCGGAGTTGGTATATTTATTTAGGGGGGATCAGTCATGTTGGGGGTGTGTGGGGGGATTAGGGTTTTGAAGTTTGTGTTTTTTGTGTATGGCCCCATGAATTTTTTTCTGAGGAAAAAATTCATGGACGTGGCCATTCGCGCTTTAGACCATTAGCTCTTTAGGTGTCGATGATTATATGTTTGAAGAAAAGTCTCTTCGAGCATATAATATAGACCCATTTGTTCCTCCCTGAAAAACCATTGGAATATCCCAGATAATCACCAGGAACATTGTTTTCCATGTATTCTTGTTTTTTTGCTGAAGCATTCACATTATGCTCAGGCTGTCTCAAAGACTGAAATTCAGTATGACATAAGTTCAAAATGAGGTAAATTATTCATCTCATGACTAATGGTGTTTTCAACCCCTTGATCTGACCTGTAGTTAGATGTTCTAACAGTCCCATTCTTATCACTGTAACTAATGCAGTGGTTAGTACACAAGTAGAATTGTTTGCATACTTTAATTTATCTCTCACAATCTTTTTGCCTTTCCTAGTGTTAATGGCATTACATCTATTATCAACCTTTGTAAATACCTCTAAATAAAATGTTTATATTGTGCAAACAATAAGTCAGACATAATCCTGTTGTTCAAGTACTGCACCTCTGCCAATAATTTGTTAATCTTGATACTATTACATTTAATGAGAAGCTACATTAACTCAAATCCTTGCTTGTCAAACAACATTATAATTTATTTGAAAAACACAGAGTCTTTCAAAGTCCCATTAGAAAATTTGCTGTAATGCAACCCCTGGGGTACAATCTTCAAGCGTATTCATTCTCTCAAGCAATTGTCACATTGTAGACTCTGAAGTTTCACAAGTTTCTTTTAGAAATCTTTGACAATGGCTTTCAAAGAGCCATACGTTGAATCATACAGAGAAACATTTACATCAAAACTAAGCTGAGATTTACAGTGAAGCCAAGTGTTAAAGCCAACTTCAGTATGTATAAGTTTTTCATCTACCTAACATCCATGAGGACTAAAGGGAGCAAACAATTAGAGAGAGTACCTGCTGAATTGTTGTTCGGCAATAATGAAGAGGTTTGTAGAACATTCTCTTAACCCAAAGGAATACAATTCAATGCATCAGTAATAACACTGGATTATGTTGCAATACATTTTGTTGTTGGGTAGATGGCACATATTGAGTCATTAAGTTAATACGGTTAGTAAGGTCACCATGCATAGCTGACATATCCAGGAAAACTGTTGAAGGTTATACTGCTGTCATCAAGAAAAGATTGACTCGTAATCTCCATGGGTGCATGAAAGATAAACCTGCTTGCTGAAAGAAAACTGTCATGACTATGCATCCTTTGATAAAGCCTGTAAGCAAGAAATTTATACACTGGCTGATAAATGATACAAGTGTCCATTCAAGTTTAAATGAGAAGAAAGGTAGATACTAATGGATCTTATTAACAACAAAACCCTCTGTATTATGAAGCCTAATAAAGGCAGAGGAATAGTTTTATTTGACTGTACAGAATATTTTGGTATTATTTTTGCCATCTTACAAGACACTAATACATATGTACATGTCTCACGTAAAGAAATTTACACAGCTTATTGAAAAATCAATTTGTTCCTCAATGATTATTTGTTGTAGGGGGTTACTGACTTTAAATTATACTCAAATCGCTACTCCTGTTATATTTGGAATTTCCATGGTACACAAAAACATAAAAAAAAGCACCATTTAGATTGATTTTGGTGGCACAGAATTCCAAAACCCATTCCTTAGCAGTCTTTGCAAATAAGATGTTAAAACACTGTTTTTCACAAACCAACACATATGCTAATGGACTCATGGGATTTTTTGAGCTGGCTGTAGAGTCACCCATGGGATCCAAATTTATTTTTGCAACAATTGATGCTATTGATTTGTTCATTTGTAACCCTAAATCAGAAGGCTTGGATCTCTTTCATAATTCTCTTCTGTTCTGTTAAATAAGTTCCAAATGTATATTGACAGTTATGGATTTTATGAACCTTATTCTTGACAATAATTGTACATATTTTGATGGAGAAGTGTAGAAGTAATTAAGAGGAGTAGTGATGGGAGCTTCTTGTGCCCCCACCTATGCCAATTTATGTACGTTTGGCAAACTTTACATGTGTTTCCTAGTGAATATTTTCAGTATTGTAAATTATATGTTCGATATCTGGATGACATTTTTATTATATCGATGGGTTCTGAACAATTGCTTCATAGGTTTATTGAACATCTTAACCTTTCCACCAAGTTTTTAAACTTCAATCATACTATTTCTTTCAATTCGGTCAATTTTCTTGACACAGCCATTATGAAGACTGATACTGTTTTGTCTTCATAATTTATAGAAAGCCAAGTTTCAGCAATGGTTATTTATATTTCCACAGCTGTCATCTTTTTACACAAAAGAAAAGTTTAGTAAAGGGATAGCTTATCAGATCAGCTAGGATGATATTGGATAGAGATATCTTAAACAGAGAAACAGAACTCTTGCCTGATATGTTCAAGGACAGAGCTTACCCTGTGAAACTACTTGAACAATTATGATCCCAAGTGCTTTCTGAATGATGCCACTGATATACACTTTTATTAGGCTCTGACTTAAACATGCTACAAAATAGCATGAAATCTAGTATCGATGATAATAAGGTTATGACTAATAATTTAGGATTTGAGAGAGAGCTATGGTTATACAGTATAATAGTGGGGCTAGTTGATTAAAATTTATTATTAGTAATAATTGGAACATTCTAAAATTGAATTCTAATGTTTTCAAAACTCTTGGTGAATGAGTGTGATTTGTCTACAAGACTGCAAGAATTTAACGAGTTTTTTATGAGTTGCCAAAGTTAGATGACACTAAAAAATTATCACAAAGGTCAAGCAAATGTGTTTTTTGTAAACAGTGTACATTTATGATTAGCAATAGTGGTACATCTATTTTGTTTACTTTTGGTGAAAGAGAGATAACTGCAAAACTGACATTTGTAAATGGTATTGTGGTACAACAAGGGCTGCATACTTAGCTAAGTGTACATCTTGTCCAGAGTTTTAAGTAGGCAAAACTGACTGCTCACTAAAAAAAAAAAAAAAAAAAAAAAAAAAAGGATTTATGAACACTGCTACATCTGTACTAAAAATATAAACAATGCTTTCCTTATATAAGCACTATAGAATGTGTTAATTTTCAACCATTTCAATTTGGTATTACTAATAGAATTGTCTCCACCCCTAGGGGCGGTGCTTGGAAGAGAACACTAGATTTCAAGGAAGTCGTTTGGCAGTTTAAGTTGAATGCTATGGTTCTCTTGGGTTTATGATACTATTTCTATATTATCTATACTTAAATTGAGGGCATCTAAGTTAGGAATTTTATTATTATATATATTTTTAACATGTATTAAAATGAATCTTAATTGTACCAACTTATAATAAAACACTTAACATGTTTTTAATTTAAAGGTGTGTTTTTGACTTTAAGAATTGATAGACTGTTTATTATGTCATTGATTAAGGGTTTATATAACCTGGTTTATTCAAAGCTGATGTTGTTTCTGATGAAGTTTACATTTTGAATAGAAGAAAGCAGAAATTACAAGTTTTTTTGATACATTGAGATCTTTGTGTGGTGTTTTTTGATGGATGCCAGTTGTTGGCATTAGTTTTTACTTACTGCTTGCTGATGTTTTCTGTGCACTTGTTTACTTCAGTGTTCCTTTGTTTTTAACTCTTTAAAACCTTTGTCAAATGCCCTTTGAGTACAAATTCCAATGTCCTGCCTATGCAAAAAAAGTGAAGAGAATATCCCAGGAAGGGCACATCACTTGTTCCCATAACAAGTGTACAGGCTGTTCTTAAATATATCTAAACTAGTCCTTGCTTTAATGTAATTTGGTAGTATGTTCCATGCATCAGCTGCTCTCTCAGAGAACCAGTTAGTACACTTCTCATTGCTATAGAACCTTCTGCATAGGTTGTCTGATGATTCTCTAGTACTTTTGATAACCCCAAACATTCCCAGAGATAGTTGTCACTAAATGCCCTATATACCTGAATAAGATCTGCTCTTGGATATTTATAAGAGACATTGTACAAGTTCAGATATTTTAGTTTTTCATAATAACGTCAATTTTCACATCCATGGATGCCCTTGGTATATTTCTGCTGTACTCTTTCCAGTTTACTCATGCTTGATTTCTTATAAGGTTTGCATACTGTTATTCCATACTCAAGACAGGGTCTAATATAAATAACAATGACTTTGTCATTTCTGATTTCCTAGACTTTATACATCTTTTTATACAACCTATAGTTTTGTAACTATCATTAATTAATTGGTTGATATGATTAGAAAAAGTCAAAGCTGGAGCTACCCAGGTCCTTAAATGAATCTATAGTTTCAATCACTGTGTGCTGTGTTAAATATTCACCTTTCAATTTATGTCTCCCAAATATCATATACTTAGTTTTTGATGTATTTATCAGCATATTATTCCCCTGTGCCCAAATGGTCAACTTAGTCAAGTTTTTTTGCAGATGCGCCTTATCTTTAATACATGTAATCAGTTTACACAATTTCAGGTCATCAGCATATAGACTGTAGAATACCTCAGATGAAAAAGTCAGATCTGAAAAATAGAATCTAAACAAGTAAGGGCCTAGGACAGAGCCCTGTAGGACACCCTGACTGTAACCTAGAATTTCACCTGTCCAATTGCTGTATGATACTTGTCATGTCCTATTTGTAAGCCATGCAGCTACCCATCTCATCAAGAGTACATCAATATTTACTTGATCTAATTTATTGATCAGTGTTTTGTGCATGACTAAATCTATATAAATTACATCACAGCACAATTTTTCATTCATAGCTGTTATTATATTGTTATGGAACATCATGTTACAGGTGGTAATAGATCTATTTTCAACATATGCATGATGATTATATGGTTTCAAGTCCCAACCTATCCAGTTATGACAATAACGTATCCAATATTACCTTCTCCATTATTTTTCCACAACATGAAAGTAGACTTAAGGGTCTATATGACTTTGGGTTTGCCCTACTCCCCCTTTTCCCTTAAAGACAGATTTAATAAATGCATGTCTGCAAACTTGAGAAATCTCCCCATATTTATATGACCTAGTAAATAATAGATATAATAGTACGTTCTTGCTGAAGTATTCTCAGGTCATTATTACTAATTCCGTCTCCTCCCAGTTCTTTGTTTGGATCCAGTTTGCACAGTTCATTTTCAATATATTCTAATTTGATTCCAATATCTGAGGTTACCTAGATGTCACTAGGACAACTGATCACCCCCCTTTGTGGAGCCAAACTATTTTGCATAAGATTTTGCAAATATATCTATAATCTGTTGTGTCTGAGAATAAATATTAGAATCTACACACAGTTTATCAATTTGTAAGTCTTTACTCCTTCCACGTCTTATGTATCTATATAAAAAGGTTTCCTATTATGTTCAATATCTTTATATAATTTTTTTCAAATTTTTCTTAATCTTGTCTTGCACTATGCTTAATTTGTTTGTCCAGCTTGTTTATTTCAGTTTTTAAAGTTGTAGTTCAACATCTCTTCCATTTCTTATATTTTGTCTCTATCACCTTACTCACGTATCTTGTTCTTTTAGAAATTTATCCCCCTTATGTTGTATGCCTAGTTCCTGATGTTAAACATTGTTTTTTTTTTATTTTTTGCACTCAATTTCTCTTTCAAAATTTTCTACATTCCATCGGCAGTTTTTCCACTGAACACATAACTCCAGTAAGTTATGCAGAGTGACTGTTTTGCTTCCATATAATCTGTAATTAATCTTCTGTGCATTGGTTTAGATTTCAGTTTGGCATAATTATCTACCAGCAAATCACTGCACAATGATCAATGCACATCGATGGTGGTAAAACATGACCTGAAGTAAAAGTACTTTCTTTAGGAACACAAACAATGTCTAGTATGTTCTGTTCCCTGGTAGTTTTTTTTTCTACAATCTGAAGGAATTCTTGTTCCTGAACATACATTGTGAATATTTTCCTTGCTAATGTTGTTGAATCAATATTATTCCAATCTGTTTCTGGTAAATTTAAGTCCCAAGCTAATATTATTCTGCCCTCCTGTGTTTCATGCAAGAAATGTATGAAATTGTCTAGGTTATCAGCACTTGGCTTTGAGGGTATGTACACTCCAACAATTGTTATATGTTCCATGGTTTTCTTTATTGTCACAGCTACACAATCTATAGTATGGTGTTATCAATGAACATGTAATAATCGTGCGTCTCATAACTTTCTTTAATACCTATCATAACATCTCCACCTGATTTTCTGTTAGAATGCCTGTTACAGTAAAAACATTTATACCCTGATAGAACTGATTTCCAGTCATTGTTCTTTAACCATGTATCACAAACAATAACAACATCAATCTTCTGGAAACGTAGCAAATTTTCCAAAGAAAAATATATTATTAATGCAACCATCAGAGATGCATCAAATGTTGCTATCTGTGAACTATTAAAATACATCCTAACACCAGTACGAGCTATACCATCTAAGAGGTCTGTAAGCTCTCTACTTACAGTCAGGGAGTCCTTGTGGATGAGATAATTTGTATCGACATGAATAAAAACAGATCTGTACTTCCTTCCATTAAGGCATTCCAAGGCTTGTCTCACATCTTCCATTTTTGCTCCTTGCAAGCATAACACTATTCAATGTTCATTATCTTCTCTGCAAAACTAAGTATCAGTTCATTTAATAACAGAGTCTCCAATTCCAAGAATATCTTTTCTGACCAGATCTGAAGAATCTTCAACTTCTAATACAATAATATCTGCTCTATCAATTGTTACAAAGGTATAATCTTCATCACCATTAGTCATATTAAACATATATTTCTTGGAATTGGAATCTGGGCTGAAGGAAAAAAAAATAAAAAAGTTTACTCGTGATGTGGGAGATTATGATAGAGGTAAAACTTTTGAGGTGCGTCCCAGTGTTAAATGTGTTACACCTGTCCAAACCCCTAGAAAGTCAAGGGCTTCTCGACCCAGGTCTATACTTAAGAAAAGAGGTAGGGAGTCCGCAACCTCCGGGGATGAATCATCATCAAACACGGATTGGGAGGATGGCCACACCAGAGTTTCACCAATTCCCAAGCAGAACAATTTAGGGCATAGTTTGACGGGAGGGATCCCTTTAGGCACAGATCCCAGAGACGGGGGTGGGGGGGTGGGGTGGGGGAGGAAACACAAAAGACATCATGGATCTTATAGTGATTCTTCAGAATATGACCAAAGTTTGAATGTTGAAGTGAATAATGTACACAACATATCTTCTGTTACATTCAATGAACAACAACTTCAGGTTTTAAATAAAGGTTTGGGTTTTGTGCCAGGTTTTTGTGTTCCTGAGCATCATTTTGCGCAAGATATTGTCAACTTTTGCCGTACCCTTAATTTAAGATTGCTTTTTCAGAATTCAGAAGGGGATGAAGTAGATCAATCTGGCCTCGGAGCTTTTCGATTTAGACCTTCACAGTTCAAGCCACCAGTGTCACCCATTGTACAGTCTTTTCAAAATGAGGTTCTCAACGATTTACATTTGAACCTAAGTAAGCATAATATGATTAAGGATAGTCTTATTCAACAAGAAAGGTCATGTGTTGAACATCTTATTAATAATCATGATATTGTTGTTTTGCAGGCAGACAAGGGTGGGCAGTGGTGGTTCAGAATTGGGAGGATTATGAGGCAGAGGCAGAGCGACAACTATCTAATAAACTTCATTATATGGCAATGTCTATTGACCCAACCAGTAAGTTTTAACATGACATTGACAAATTTTTGGATCTAGCAGAAAAGGAGGGTATCATCACTCATGATACCTGTTATCACCTCAAGGTCAATCACCCTAGACAACAATATATTTATTTTTTGCGTAAGATCCATAAAGATCCCAATAGACCGCCTGGTCGACCGATTGTCTCTAGCAGAGGCTCCTTGACTGAGCCCTTGTCGGTTTCTTACACAACATCTTAAACCTTTGTTATCTCTGATATGGACAAGGATACAGGGCACCACAGTTTCTTGCCATTATATCAGATATGCATCTGGAACTGGACTGGCTCTTATGTACCTTGGATGTCACCTCCTTATATACCAGTAGCCCCATTGGGAAGGACTTACTTCTTTGCAATATTGGCTTGATTGGGCGAATAGGTACAAACCAGGATTTAACACCCTTCTGGTTTGTATGACTGAATTGGTACTTACCCATAATGTCTTTTGTTTTAAAGACAAATGCTTCTGGCAAATCCAAGGCACTGCTATGGGGGCTTCTTTTGCCCCTATATATGCGGACCTGTTCATGGCTTACTTGGAGGAACAACTGATTTATGATTTCAATCATAATATCTTTATGAATGAATTAGATATTTGGAGGAGATATCTTGATGACGGTTGGTGTGGAAAGCGGATGAGGCATTTTTGTTTGAATTTTTGGAATATTTGATTTCCAACAAGTGGGGTGTATAATTTAAGTTAACTTATAATAGATTGAAAATCACTTTTGTGGATGTGTCAGTTAAGAGAACTGAGTCAGACACTTTGGAAAGTGAGGCATTTAGAAAGTTTCCTTAGTTCAACACCCTACTTCATGCCACAAGCTTCCACACACAACATGTCATCAGGAATATTCCCAAATCGCAATTTCTTCATACCAGGGGGATTTGCTCTGATTCCTCCACGTATGCTTATCATCGACAGGAGTTAACAGCCAGATTCAAGGGCAGGGGATATCAAGCAGATGACATCACTCAGGCCAGTCGGTTTGCAAATCAACAAGATAGTATACAGTTGCTATCATATCATTCAAAATCTACAGACCAATCTCAGGAGCTTAGATTGGTCACTACATATGGCATGAAACACCAGGAGCTTCATGAATATCATTCAAAGACATTGGTATTTATTACAGCCAGATAACACATTGAATAATTACATCAAGGATTGGTGTTCCTATTTTTTTCGTAAGGGGCGGTCATTGGGATCACTATTTAGTCATTACAAAAGGGTACACAATTATCCGTCTAATCCCTCTGCTCAAACAACAGTAACTGGGCAACTTTTGGTGGGTTGTCATCCATGTGGGCGTTGCTTTTACTGTCCGAGAGTGCTCAAGTCAGACAGTTTCACTTCTCACAACTCTCCACATGTTTATAATGTTTCTTTTTTTGCCAACTGCAGTACCAGTTGGGTTATTTATTTTGCCCAATGTAGCTGTCGGGCATTTTATGTGGGACAGACTTCCCGACCCTTTAAATTAAGGGTCTGTGAACATTTAAGTGATCAGAAAAAAAAAGTTTTGAGTTCTTTATATAAACATTTTTAGCTTCATGGTCATTGACCGTATCAGGATTAAAAATAATGAGGTTCATTACATGAGTTACTAACTAATAAAGAAAAAATGTGGATTGTTAAATTGGGAGCTCTATTTTCACCTGGGTTGAATGACCAATTTTGAATTTCTTTGTAATGGATCATCATTTATACATTCTTTATTGAATTCTTGTACATACAGATATTTTGTGATATATAGTCATTTTGTCATATATTAATTTTTATTTAGTTAAAATAATATATATAATTGTTTAGTTAAAATAATAAATATAATTTTTATTTAGTTAAATAATATATTTTTATCCACTAGAGGGCATTGCTACATTGAGTATAAATGTATGTGTGTTAACAGTTTTTCATACAATTTTTTGTGGTGTGGTTACTGAAGAAGGCTTTTGCCGAAACTGGTATGACCCCACTGGGTTACTTCTTTATTTAGCCTTTATGGAATAATAAACTTTTTTGCCAGAAGGCTGCACTGGAGGATTGGAGTGCTGGCTTTTCTTTTGTTGTCTTTTTCAGAATCTGTTAAACTTGTGGCAGACTCTAAAATATATATGCCCTACTTCATGTCATTAATGCTTGGAAAAATGCTTTGGGGGGGAAGAGAGGGGAGAAAGTTAACTGTAAAGAAAACATTCTTTTTTTCTTAACAGTACTATTTTTGTGGTGTTTGATTTTTCTTTGCATGCTATAAAGTAAAGTTTTCTCAGCTATTTTAAGTATAATGAGGAGTGTAAATAGGTGCTGCTGTTCCCTTTAGGTTTTCCTTTCTTTTTCCTGGTTCAATTTTAAGAAATGTAGGCACTGCAATGAAAAAAATAAAACCTGGTTAAAAGACCATGACAAAAGAAAAAAATAATGTGCTTTTTCTCATTCTTGCATGGCATGGGGGAATGACTACATTAAGGACCTTAGGACTGATTTTAGTAAAATGTTTTAAAAGAAACCAAAAAAAAAATGAAAAAAAAAAATACAGATAGGAGGCTTTTTTCTAGCAAATGAATGTATGCTTAGTAGAAATTCTGTATCTGGCCCTCATGTCTCCATGGAAACAATTTGATAAAGACAAACAGACTGTCTGGTTATTTCTCTATGAAGACAATCTGATAATGAGAAATTGGTTGTCTGGTTTTCATGTCTCCATGGAGAAAATCTGATAAAGAGAAATTGGTTACAGTCTGGTGGAAAATGATTGGCTGAGGAAAAAAAAGGAAAAGAGGAACTGGCTAGGAAACAATGTTCTCTGAAAGCATTCACAGGTTTTTCCAGCTGGGAAAGCTATATAGACTAGACAAAACCAGTTACCACTTAGTAGAAGCACAGGCTGCACCATGCATCGTAGCATGGATAACCTCTTAGGTTAACTCAGTACTGTGAGTGTGGCTGTCAGTTTGAGGCATTTATTCCTGTTAGGAAGGTAGAATTTCAATATGTACAGAGTTTTGAGTGTTAAATTAATAAGTTTTAGGGGGGTACTGGATTTTTTGAGGGCTTTCAATAAAACAAAATGTTTTATAAGATGTGACATAGACTCAAATGGATATAAAAAGAAACGACTATATAAAATTTCGACTTGCCAAAAATGTATGCATGTAACAAAAGCTGGAACTAAACATTTAACAAAAAAGGTGTTATACGTAAAAGGTGGGAATAATAACTTTTTAATACAATGATGCTTTCTGTAATGTCTTTAAATGGCAATGGCCTCACAGATAAATACAAAAAAGAAAGAACAGTGAACTATATTAAACATGTAGATAGCAAATAGCTATGTTACAGAAGACACACTTGGAAAAAAACTGAACATGTAAAATTCATAAAGAAAGGTTTTCATGGTTATTCACAAAAAAGAACCTCCTGCACGGTAGCAACTGCACGGCTCAAGAAACATAACTGTCAGGAACAAAAAATTCAGAGCCAGCAAAACAGTGACAGAAAGATTGTATTAAATGAAAATCACAGCATATTACAAACCGGTTTCGGCTGGCCAAGCACAGCCTTCTTCAGTGTACAAAAAGTGAATTCAAAAGACAATAGCTGAATATATACTGATAGCAACAATCCCATTGGTTGATTATCACAAATGTTCATTAAGTCCCGGTGGGAACAGGGCACCTAGTCTAATTATCCATTTCCTTTCCTTTGCATTGAGTATAGAGTGCCATTGAGATTTATTGGCCCTATTACCAAAAATCATATCAATAATGATGAAATTGAATTTACTTGTTGGATGTGCTGTAGTGTGTTTATACAAAGCATTATATATCTTTTTTTGTTTGATGTTACTTTGGTGTTCAGAGATTCTAATCCTGAGGGGTCTGGATGTTTGTCCAACATAGAAAGCACCGCAACTGCAGGAAGCTAAATAAATGATCCAATCACTCGAACAGTTGGAAAAGAATTGTAAATCAAAAACTTTTGGACAGTTGCGCGTGGAAAATTGTTTGGACTTTTGTATGTATTTGCAATTGTTGCAATGTCCACATGGAAAACACCCCTCTAAAGGCTCCCCTGTCAATGTTGTTTGTATCAGTTCAGATGATTTGGTTGTCTCTGTGTTTATAATGATTAAAGAAGGAATTTAAATTCTTCCCTTTTCTATAAGAAAAAAGACAACTTTCAGGAATGATACTATTTAGCTCCATGTCACATTGTAAAATATTCCAATGTCGCCTCACACTTTGGATGAGACGATTTGAATTACGTGCAAATGTAGTTGTGAATCTAAGAGGTTGACCAGTTGAATTAGTACATGTCTTATATGTTAATAGGTCACTTCTATTCAAAGAGCTAACCTTATTGCTGGCCATAGCAATATTGCCACTTCTGTAACCACGTGATCTGAATCTATTGGTAATATCTGATTTATGTTTCAGATAAGTGCTATCGTCAGAACAAATGCGTTTCGCACGTATGAATTGTGACTTAGGTATATTGCGTGCAATGTGGGGTGGATGATAACTTGAAGCATGCAAGATTGTATTGTATTCTGGAAACTTCCTGTATATCTCAGTTAATAATGTATGATCCGGTGCCCTCTGAATTAGGACATCCAGAAATGTAATGGTATCCTTATCATAGTTGATAGTGAAATGCAGGCCCCATTCATTGTTATTGAGGTATGTCACAAAGTCCAGTAATGAGCCTTCATCCCCCCTCCACACCAACCACACATAATCAAGATACCGTCTCCATATATCAATCCTCTCCAGAAATATGTTCCTCTTATCATCATAAATTAAGTGTTTCTCAACAAACGCCATAAAGAGATCAGCATATATGGGGGCAAAAGATGCCCCCATCGCTGTCCCTTTGGTTTGCCAGAAGCATTGTTCTTTATAATAAAAAACATTGCTAGTAAGGACATAATGTGCCAAATCCACCAGAAATTTATTGAAGTCGGAACCATATAAGTTAGAGACTTCAAGCCAATAAGCCAAGGCAAGCAGCCCATTCTGGTGTGAAATGTTGGTATACAAGGCACTTACGTCTAAGGAACATAGAAACCAATCTGGATCAAGTTGTGTGTTAGAAATAATCTGCAAAAAATTCGTGTATCTTGTAGCCGTGATCGAATGTTGGTGAGCAAAGGCTTCAAATATTTGGTCAAGAATAAGGAGAGGGGTTCCGTAATATAACCCTTACCTGATACAATAGGTCTGCCAGGTGGATGTGAAAGATCCTTATGAACTTTAGGCAGAAAATATATGTATTGGTTAATGGGATCATGAACCAAGAGTTGATTCATGATGTCATCAGAAATGATAGCCTCATCCTTAGCCTGTCTTAAAAATGTCTCAATTTGTTTCTTAAACATCTGAGTGGGGTCAATAACCATATGTGAGTAATATCTAACATCATTTAATTGTCGTAATGCTTCCCTATCATAGTCAATCCAATTTAGTACCACCACAGCCCCACCTTTGTCAGCTGAAATTATCACAATTTCTCTGTTATTTTGAAGTTCAAAAATAGCTTGTCTTTCATCAAAAGAAAGATTGTTATGTTGTAATGAAATATCCGAACTCAAAAAATGCAAATCCTTAAGTACACTGTTCTGAAATTGCAACACCATCTGATGCATGGGTGGAGAGAAGTTCGATCTATGATATATGAATCTATCACGATCATAATTAACATCACTATCACCAAAAAATAACTTCAAATTTAACAGACGACAAAAATTCACAACATCCAATGCAAAAGATTCCTCTGACACAGTAAAACCTGGAATAAAAGAAAGACCTTTATTCAATATTCGTAACTGAATAGGAGATAGTTCAAAACATGATAAGTTAAGGACATTGTGACATGGATTTATCATTTCGCCAGAGCAAAATTCAGAAGACCCTGAATGTTCTCTATTTCTACGGTGTTTCCGTCCTCCCCGCCTGGTTTTGGGCCTAAAGGGGTGGACCTTGGTGTTCTTTTTGGGGTCGGTGACTCTGAGACTGTTGTGGCTTCATTTTCTGTGCCAGATGAAGTGTCCTCAAAGGAGGATATTGTCTCACTCTCCTGCCTTTTTAATATAGATTTTGGTTGTTTCCTTTTGTTGTTAGATTTAAAAGGAATGGGTGAAAACCTGACATGTTTGGAATTAGACATAAAAGGATTCCCCCTCCTATAATCTTCCTGGTCCCTAGCAAATTTTTTGGTTTTTCTGGATTTAAGTTCAGTGTCAAACTTACGTAGATCAGAAGCCACCTTGTTTAATGAACCCTTAAAGAATGTTTCTTTCTCATAAGTTACCAATTTGTTGACTAGAGTGTTGATATCCTCTAATTCTTTATCAATGGCCCTGTTGTGGAACTTGAGTAGTTCCACAACAAAAGCCATTGTTGCTTCCTGCTGTATTTTGTTCCAATTGGAATTGAGTTCCTCATCCGCATTGTTAACATCAGGAAAAGTGCGGACACGTAAACCCCTTGGGGTGATTCCAGCAGTCTGGTAAGCCTTAAATAGTTTACTGTGCCAAATGTTAGATCTTAAAGATCTAAGATGTTTATTTAAATTTCCAAAAAGTGATCCACAGTTGGATTCAGAATCAACCAAATCGGACCCCCTAGTGTTCCCAGTGGATGGCCCTAGTCCAAAGACCTCGAGGTCCTCTCTATCAGAGACCAGCCCACGAATGAAACTGGAAAAATCCATAACACCAACAATAATGGCTCACAAACAACCACGTTGATGTATGTACAAATATAAATGGACCATAACAGGAAAAAGTATCATAAGAACCACCTGCGTCCAATATATTCAAAAGCGGAACACTGAGAAAAAATCCTGGTTGATTTATAAAAATATCCAAATATACTGCCACTAATCATAAACTAGTCAACAAACTGGAACCAGAAGAGCTCAATTGTAAATGACACTGGACTGATCCAAAAATATGACCAAATTGTATAATATAAAAACTTTTAAAAAATGATAATAATATAGGGACCCATAGAAGAGTATAGGACTGAGAAGTGTAAATGGGTATATGTAGCCAGAAGAAAAAATAAATTATAACATGAATCAAATATTATATTATATTGTGGTCCAAATGTAGAGTCAAAAATAATAACTCAATATGTCAGGCCCAAAAGTCATTGCCCTGTCACTAAATGACTGATTCAAAAAACTCAAGAAAATGATAATGTGGTTATCATACAAATGTATAGTGCCCCCAAGTGAAATAATGTGTGTATATGCCAATATAAATACACTGTAGTTAAATAAACATACAATGAACTCTTACTAGATCAAGAATGACAACTTTCACATTCAACTACCAAAATTGTTGATGCATTTTTCATAACAAATTATGAATATCCTATGGTTCATTCATAGAATATCCTTGTACTACCACTGGTCCAAAAGGGAATAAACACCTCATAATAAATGGAGAGTTATGATTATACATTCACCAATAAATGGTATTGATGTTATTTTAAAAAACACACATATATAACATTCATTCCCTATAGTAAGTAAGACATAAAATTATTATGTATAGTTGAAATCATATACATATGAATAATATATTGACCAAATTGTAATTAACCATAAGCATAAATGGAACTTGAGAGACCTTAAGATATTCAGACTGTGTATCAGCTTAGTGACAGGCTAATTGGAACAGTAATAACTGTCAAAGTTATATAAAAAATAATAATTGCAATACTGCCCCATGACACTTAGAAAATATGATGTATATAGGCCATAACCCACAATAGACAGACCAATATGTATTGATCAAATCTGGAGAGTGAGCACAAATATGAAAAAATGTCAAAGTCCAAAACATGCAGTCCAAGCTTAATATGCAAAGTTGTATAAACCGTACATCTAATTTGCAAACAACTATTGTGAAAAAAGAACAATTATTCACCATAATGTCTAGGACAAAGGAAAAGAGGAATTGTTGTATCTTTCGACTTTTTCCCAGTTAGGGGTCGCCACAGCAGAAGTCCGCTAATGATTGGCAGTAGATTTTTATGTACTGACTTGCCAGGCCTGATGCACAACCTTCAACGAAGGTACGCCCATTCACGCATGTCTCCACGCAGAAGACGCTTTAGCTGAGATTCGAACAGGACAACGTCTTACTGTGAGGCGACAACGCTACCGCAGCATCACCACCACAGAAAGAGGAGTTTGTTTGTGTCTTTTGGCTTTTCCCGGTTAGGGTCGCCACAGCGAAACTCCAGTCCGCTAATGATTGGCAGTAGATTTTTACGTACTGGCTTGCCGGGCCTAACGCACAACCTTCAGCGAAGGAACGCCCATTCACGCATGTCGCCACACAGAAGACGCTCTAACCGAGAATCGAACGGGCCACGTCTAACTGTGAGGTGACAACGCTACTGCAGCACCACCACCGCAGCCCCGCAGAAAGAGGAGTAATTACATTAATTGCAAGAGGCGCTCAAATAGTGATAGAATTGGGATAAAAAAGATACTGATGGCAGATTTGTAGTGCTAAGGGGTAAATGACAAGGGAGGAGGTTTTCACTAGCATGTATTTATATTCCACCTAAAAGTGCTATACTGGAGCTTAAGAAAATTCTGGGAGAAGTAGTCAGTTTTCAGCAAAGAATATTACTTATAGGTGGGGACTGAAATTTGTGAAGACAAGTCTTGGGGCCCAGAAGGGAAAGAATAACACAGGAGGGTAGATTTATGAAGAATTTTATGAAAATATTTGGCATGGAAGATGTGAATTCAGTAATAGGAGTTCAGAGTGAATTTACATATTACTCCCCAAGATATAAAAACTGGGTTAGGCTAGACAGAATTTTCATTTCACAGGAACACATGCAATTAATTGAAGGTCTTAATATGCACCCAATAATTATTTCAGATCATGCACCAATAATAACTAAAATAAAAACACAGGGCAATGAAATAAAAATGAGACACTGGTGCTTTCCCACTTATCTGTTGAAAAGAGAGGAATTTATGGAAAGTGTAGTGGAGATTATTCAGAAGCTCTTCGACAGGATAAAAATTACTTATGAAAATACAGCCAGGGAATGGGATAAATTTAAGGTGGAATTTAAAAATAGGGTGGAAATAAAAGAGAGAGGGACATGGTCAATAAGTAACAAGAATTATTTAGAGGGACTTACAAATGTTAAGGTATTGCAGAATAAGGGGAATCTCACAGAACAAGAGGAAGATCAACTGCAGAATGCTAAGCAGAAAATAAGGGATTACCTCAATAATATACATGAGTTTAGAAAGACTGCAGTTAAGCAACTGGTTTTGGGTAACAATACTAGAGCACAAAAACTTTTAGCACGACAACTCAGGCAACAGAAAGTAGAAAGGGCTATTGCCAAGCTTAGGGATCCTATAACAAGGAAGGTAACAAGAGATCCTGTAGAGGTATTAGAAATATTTCTGAAATTCTATGAAAGTCTGTATAAAGCAGACAAATATGAAATCAATAAAAGATACAACTGGAAATGTTTATGGAAGAATAAAATATGCTAAGGTTAGAGGTAGATGATACTCAATTACTAACAGGATAGGAGGAGATGAGATAAAAATTGTGGTGTATAACCAATCTATAAGAAAGTCCCCAGGAATAGATGGTATTTTTGTGGAAGTTTGGAAGATAGAAGGGAAAAATTATAAAGATCCATAAGATTTTAACAGTATTTAAAGAGGAGAAGTACCAACATCTTGGAAGGAAGGCACTGGTAGCTGTAATACCTAAGGAGAGTAAAGAGCCATCAGATCCAGCTTCATACACTCCCACTTCAATACTGAACCATAATTATAAAGTGTTCATGTCTCTAATGGCTAAAAGAATAACAAAAGTAATGAGAAAATTGATAGATATGGATTAATGTGGTTTTGTGAAGGAGAGGCAAACATTTGACAACATTAACAGGACACTGATGATCCAGAGAGAAGCAGAATGTAAGAAAATACCACTGTTGTTGGTGGGTCTTGATGCAGAGATAGCATTTGACAGAGTAAAATAGAACTTTATGAGCAGGGCAATGGAAGCATTTGCATTTCCTGAAATAATTATAAGGTTGATTAGGAGATATATGAGGGACAGAAGTGGGTGGGGTCCTCTCTGATAATTTCTCCTTGAGCAGAGGAACCAGGCAGAGGTGTCCTCTTTCTCTTTTGTTATTCGCATTATATTTATCATTGGCAAAGAAAATAAAGGACTTAGAAATTCAAGGATATAATTGGTATGGTAGTCAGGGAAAGCAGAAATTCAAGGATATAACTGGTAAGGTAGTCAAGAAAAGTGGTATCTATTTGCAGATGATATTATTTTATACCTGACAAAACAAGAAAGAGGCATTACAGTGCTGTGGAACATTTTGAGACAGTTTAAATTTTTTCAGCATACAAAATTAATAAAGCTAAAACAAAGGCAATAGTGGTAAATTATGTACCCACATATGAAATGGTTCAGCAATATCCATATTTATGGGGACATGATAAAATGAAGTACTTAGGAGTATAGATTAAAATAATACTGGTGTGGCAGCTAAGGATATGTGGGAAGAGACTCAACAAATAATAATACAAAAACTGAGAAAATGGAAAATTTGTTATATAGATAGGGATAGTAAGATACAAGCAGTTTCTTGTATAAAAAAAACAGACATATTTCCTGTTTACTTCACCAGTCCAGTCATTAATATATGTAACACCACTTCTCAGAGCCATGGCAGTTGCACAGGTGCAATCATCATCAGTAAGTCTAGATTGAATTCTAATAATAGTAAGCAAATCATCCAACCTTTTACACGAGGAACATAGATCACCAGTGTTATCAGGTGTTACCTAAATATGCATAGCATTTATTACACAGTAGATATTTGTACTTTAGCAAATCATTAATGGCATACTCATTTAAGGAATCCATATTCAACTTCAAACAAATAAAAATTATAAAAGAAAATAATCAAAATTAGTAACCGCAGAATTCAAAGAGAATTTAAATCAAATTCTATGAGAAAAATCACAGAAGCAATATACAACTAAATACTAAAGTAAGCAAAGTAAAGTTGTTCTGACCGTACAAGTTCTGAAAGTCAGACAAAAGCTGTAATTCTTTTAATTATTGCTTGCAGTTGCACTTCTTTTTAAAAGCAAAGATATATAAATCACAAACCAAAATAGGATTGTTTAGATAAGCTCTGGATTGTCATCTCTGCAGTCTGTGTGAATGTATAGCTGACTAGGCCCCTTGGGATGACTAGACCTTGCCTTTCTAAAACCTATCCCTTTCCAACAACCAACAGCGAAAAGTAAAGGTAAAAAAACAAAACATCAAAGTAAATCTTCTTGTCTACAAACTATCTCTTCCTTCCTACAAACAGTTAAAGGCAGTGGTAAAAATAAAATATACATTTAAATAAAACTTTTCTCACCAGTAACGCAGTAAATCACAAACCAAGATAGGATTGTTTAGATAAGTACCTTGGCAGATGCTGATGTCTGTGCAGTTACTGAGACATGGTTCAAGGCTGTGGAGAGCACCCCGGACGTGCAAGGCTACAATCCCTACCACAAATTCAGACCTCAAAATGAGCATAAAAGAACCAAAGGTGGGGGTCTATCCATCTTCATTAAAGCCAAGTACATCTTGAGACTGGTCAAACAGTACGACTCTCTTGAACTACTCCATGTCCAATTAACTATAGGCAAAATATCATATATCACTGTTAGCTACAGGTCCCCCACCATGAACCAAGAAAAGCACACTACCTACCTGGATTTACTGGAGTCACTCACCATACAGCCCAACACCTTAGTCATAGGAGATTTCAACTATCCTTCCATCGGCTGTGTGACATAATATGAGCACAAACATGCTCGTCCAGAGGTTCCTGGACTTTGCCAATACAAATGCTTTGGAACAGATAGTCTGCACCCCCACAAGGGGCTCAAATGTCCTAGACATAGTACTCATCAACCTGGAGGGATTACTGCACTTCCCAAGGTATGATGCCCTTCTTGATAAGGTCAGACCATAAATTAGTCTCGTTCAAAGTGACTATGGGACCTGACACCACCACAGGAGCAAAAAAGCTAAAAAACTTTTCCAAAGCAAACTACGGCCTACAGAGCGATGATATAAAAAGTTTTACAACCCTTGCAATCACAGGCAACAATGACTCCTATGCACGGGTGTACACAAATGCCCTGTATAAACACTTAAGCAACTGTATAGACTTGGTGTACCTGATCAGATCAAAACCAAGTTCTCCTGAAAAAATAAGCCACCCTGGTGGACCTCAAGTATAAACAGGTTACATAACAAGAGGAAGAAACTGATGTCCAAGAACAAGAGGGAACTGTCTCAGCAGAGGAAGAATCCTCTTCACAACTTTAACAAGCAATTCATTGGACTCTGATATTAGAACATAGAATAATTTTGAGTCAATTGACAATTGCTGCTTCATTTGTTATGGCTTTATTAGTTTTACTGATATTGCCAGCAAATTAGTGAACTCTGTAGATGCATAATCTGTTTTTCTCTGCCTTATTGTGTCTCATTGTTTGGCTTTTTCTCCCTGGGTCTTGACTGAAAATGAATTATACTGTCAGAACTTTCTGCTTAACAGCCATATATAAATAATTACATTCCAAAGGCATACCTTTTTCGAGTGCAGAGACCTTGCACTATTGAAACATTCACTTAAAAATATGAATAGCATTATTTTCATAAATGATCTTTACTTGTAATGTAATTTAGATTTTTCATTATTCTCTTCAACAAAAGCAGTAGTATCCTGTAATAGAATGTCAGCATATACTGAGAAAAACAATGTGTAATCTAAAATGTTATTGATAGGCATAGAATAAAGCATATAATTCACAAAAATACAACAGAAAAATAATACCTAAATGCAAAAATAAATCATTAAGAAACTGTATAACATTTTGTCCTCAATATTTGTGACATTGGGCATAAAAGCCACAAAAGTGATACACCATCAGTGTGTTTAAATTTATACATATTGATGTACATAGTGTACTTTCTATACCTGTTTTATAACTATGTTTGCTTTTCTGAAAAATGTAACTGTTTTTTTCTGAGAACTGTCTAAAATTCACTTGTTAATGTAAATGCACTGTAATGGAGCTTTTCTGCCTGGGCCTCCGCTGAAAAGGGGTTGGGAGGGTGGCCTAATGGTTAAGGTGTTTGCCTTACAAACACAAGGTACAGGGGTTTGAATCTCACAGGGGATAATTGGCTAGGCTTAAAATGGCTCGCAAGGGCAGTTAGCCTAGTACTAATCTATGAATCTATGAATTTATGAATTCAGAAATCTTGTGAAGTCCTCTAAAGCTAAATATGGAGTTAAAATAGCATCCCTAGCTAAAGATTCTTTAACTACGTCCAGCTATGTGCCAAAATGGTAGTAGAGGATGCCACTCATACTATACCAGAGGAAACTGCCAACCTGCTAGCTGACAGATTTGGTGCAAACTTCACCCCCCTGCCCCCACCAGCCATACCCCAAAGCATACTTGACACCAGTCCTCTGTCTAGTATCTCTAAAGATCAGGTCATATCTATGCTCTCCAAAGCCAAAAACATGGACTCAGTGGGACCAGATAACATTCCAGCCTGCTTACTAAGCAATCTAAAGCAGGACCTTGCAGATCTACTTAGTATTCTCTTTAACCATAGCCTGTGAACTGGCTTTTTTTCTAGCAGAGTAGAGAACAGAAACAGTGATCCCCTTGCGCAAAGGGGGGGGGGGGACATGAACTGACCCTGGGAACTACAGACTCATAGGTTTAACCACCCTCATCTGCAAGGCCATGGAAAGAATCACCATGGACCTTATCAACAAGGTCACAGGCGACCTTCAAACTCTAGAACTAGCCCAATGTGGCTTCATTAAGGGTAGCTTATGCTCACTAAACTTAGGAAGTCAACAAAGCCCTGGAAAAAGGTAAGACAGGGCATACTGCCTATCTTGACCTAGCCAAGGCTTTTGACACAACCCCCCACTCAGGTATCACTGAGAAACTCTCTGACCCAGGAATTAACCCTTACATCAGTAGATGGGTAGCCAATTGGCTCACTGACATAACACATGCTCTCAAAGTTGGTTAACTCCACTGCTACCAGTAGACCCTTCACTAGTGGAGTACCACAAGGATCTGTGCTGGGCCCCTTACTGTTTGGAATCTATTTCTCGGAAGTCCAGGCAAAAGTAGACAGCATTTGGCTTACCAAGTTTGCTGATTAGTGCAAATTATATTACAGGAAGAGCTAACACAGACAAATGATTGGTGCAAAGCTACTGTGTATAACTACATGCAAAGAAGTGCATTATTATCCCCTTTAACAAAGCAGAATTCCATGCTAATTACAGTATTGACAGTACCCCCCAAGTTCAAACTGGTCTATGTTAAATTATCGAATGCTAAAAAAAGCGAACGCTGTTTTATCGACCCCATGTAAGTGAACACTTACAATCTTGACTGGTTAGAGCAGAGATTTTTTTTCCAAGGGAAAAAAAAAATCACTGTTCCACAAAAAAAAAAAAAAAAAAAAAAAAAAAAAAAATTTTAAACATTACATAAAGTGGAGGGCTGTGCCCCCACACACCCCCTACTTAAATATACCAACTCCGAGATCGCACTATAGTCACAAAAAAAGCAAAGTAAAGGAAGCAGCCAAGCAATTTCTTTCCCAGGGAAAGAATTCACTTATATGCTGTTTCGCTATTTTGCCTTTTCATGCTTTCAAGTTCGATCAAGATGCATTCGAAAAAATGCGTCTTCGATCATTTAATAGGAACCTAGTTCAAACACAGTGGTTCAAGATCTGGGAATACAGGTAAACAGCAATATGAACTTCAACTACCAAGTTTCCATAGTGGTAAGGAAAGCCTTCTGTTGTACATCTCATAAGTAAGGGCATCACACTAAGTATGTTATAACTCTGCTGTACTCGACTGTCATCAGACCATTAACAGAGTACAATGCTCCATTCTGCATGTACCTCACCAGACACCTGCAGCAGCTGGAGAGATCACAGAGATGTCTCACCAAGAAAATAGAGGGCCTCCAAACTAGGATGTGGAGGGATTGAAAGCCCTGTCACTGTACTCTGTACATACAGGCTGCTTAGAAGTGACTTGTGCCTAGCCTACAGGGCAGCCTCTGACCCTGTGCTGATGGAAATGCTGCACATCCACAAGTGAAATGGCATGAGTCACTTGCTCTAGGGATCTTATCGTAGCCTACGACATTAACAGAACATGCTGGGGAGATAGACATATCTCCTAGAGTTTGCTGCTCCTCTGGAATAAATTTCCAATTCATATAAAGTAGACCTCATCACTGACCCTATCCAAGCGCAACATAGACAAATGGATGGGAGACTTCAAATTTACCCCAGGGGTGGTATTCATGTCCATCATGGACAGCAGTAGTCAGTGTTGATCACAGACTCACTCTGCAAATTACGTCCATCTAACCAAGGACAATTAGGCCAACTTGGGATTAACATGGCTAGGCTTATAAGAGCTCTAGGGCTGATAGCCTAGTAACCACCTATGAACCTAGTACTACTGACTTGATATGATGACAAAGCAAGAGAACTTGAATCAACATTACATTTATGAAGTGAAATAAATCTAGAACTCAGTTATTGTCAATATTTATTAAGTGTAGTTCACAGTCTATCCATCAAAACTCTCCAGCTTTAAGAGGGCAACAAAAACAGAACTAAATAAAAGAGGTCTGTGTACAACATTTCAGCTCATATCCTGACAACTGACAGAATCCCCTTAAGTGAACTCGTCAAGGTCTTCCTCCACGAGTAGTACATTATACTCATTCCCAGTCAACTGAGATTCAATGATCTTAATTAAAATAACCATTTAACAAGGACCCTAAACTGTAGTTGCAGCCAATGATATCTGTACTTCGAAACTGGCCAGAGGTAAATTATTAAATAAAAACAACTAGGACTTGAGCCTATGACTATCCTTACTCCAGTCAACTACATTACCTCTGGGCCAACTCTCAACCATAAAAAAGGGGGTGGCTGATTACAGTCTAAAGTTTAACTTTTGCTTGCTTTGGAATGGAAAATCTTCTAAGAGTTGTTATTAGTAATTATAACATGACCATACCTCTCAACTCAGGCAGATTTTCAAGAATGTCCAGATTTATGCCTCATATTTGTGGTCTGTTCCTCATAAAAGTTGTGGTTTTCTGGCAAATCATTACATTTTGAAGTCACTGATAATACTATATAATGACAGACATTTGAGATTCAGACTTTATATCCCTCAGAAAATATATAACAATGCAAAACCTGTTAACCGAGCAACTTTCCAAGTTTATAGGAGCAATATTTACATTCTGTCCCTAGTTTGGGACCTTTGTCCAGATTTCTTGCACTGAGAGGTTGAAAAATATGAACAAGACCCTTACCAAGTAAGCCGCTAGGGGATGGCTCCATAAGAAAACTTGACTAAGAAAGCACAATATGTGAGGTCTGTCTGCCAAGTCTGCCACAGAAGTTAGTATATCACTTAAGAAGGGGTTATTTGAACTCCTTCTATGCTCCATCCACTACTCACTTGTAGACAATGAGCTTGCTGACAAGTCTTCTTTGACATCCTGCAACATGAAAACGGGTTCAAGGCTACAGTGACTAAGGATTAATGATTCCATCATTACATGGATAAATAACTGTTTAGCTGATTGTAAAGAAAGTGTAATATCAGAAGTTAGGCAACTGTCACGGATAGGTACCTATAAGGGAGTACTTCAGGGTCCATTCTTTGGACTAGTGTTGTTTAACATGTTTTTTTAAGTTTTCCTTTGTCCTCTAAGTCTTGGAAATATAAGTATGCTGACAACTGCAAAGTGGGAGCAGAAATAAATCAGGTGATGAAAAATAAATGCTTACTTTAAAGAAATACAAAACTGGGATGATAAAACTGGTTTAATGCATTCAAATATATGGTAGTATATAGGATTACCAGTAACATTCAACTAGTTATGGGTGTTACAAAGCTGAGAACACTTAAACACATTAAAGATGTAGGGATAGTTATAGGAAAGTACATTTGAGTAGATAACTTACACAAATGTAGATGTCTGAGTAGATCAATGTTGCAATATTGTTTCTTGGGACTTCTTGTAAGGAAGAAGCTTACAGACAGCCCAATTATCAGAGTCTTTTTTCCCCCTTATTCATCCGACATCCCTGGCCATGACATGGCAAAGGTATAAGAGGTGCCAATTTCAGTTCTTTCTTTTCATGTAGTCCCATACAACTCTGTGCGACTCAGGGTGGTCAGTCCGTACTAAGGAAAATCCCAAACGTGCAGAGAGACAATGATGTGATCTTGAAACATGTCTAGGACAAATCTAGCAATTCTCTTTATTTACTTGTATTTATTTATTCAGTCTTTGTTCAGCATGTTAGTCCTACTAGGCTAGTGGCCTAGTTCAAGGTAGACTCAACATAACATTTACACTACTGGGGGACATTTGGCCAGGGATCATCTGAGCTACCACTAACTCAAGCACACATTTATGAATGCAGCAACCCCCTAATGCTGCACTGAGACTGCTTGGATTACTTCTGAATACTTAATAATTCTGTACAATATTTCAAATTATATATTTCTTATTATTTTTTTGACTTAAGACGAGTTTAAGTTCGCTACGTCTACAACCATTATCTGATCTGATTAATATACAGTGATTAACTAGACATATATATGCTTGAAAATCTTCCACACAGTAAAGTTTCTTACACTGTTTTGTAATGTTAGCAATCCAAACACCTCAAGTGGAAACAGAACCATAGACCTTCAGGTCCTCCGGCACCAGATGTGAGCTTGCTACCTTTTGCACCACTGACACTGCTAATTCCATAGTGGCACTGTTATTAAGTTACATTTCTTGAGAGGAAGCTAAGATGAATGGAAGTTTGTTAGGAGACAGACTGTGAAGGTGAGATTAATTAAGACAAGAGATATTTCATGCCAAACTTTAGGTGTCAGTTGGAAGCCATTTCATTTTGTAAAGGAGTCCTAGTTTCTGAATGACATTGCAATTGTGTCAAAATGAACAATTTTAGGTGCTGATCAAGACATTTCTAGAAGGTTGTCTTGAAGGATAGCTTCCACTACACTTTTATCTTCAGTGGAAATTCAATGGTGAGAATTTTGAGTGCCAATAAAGGTCTGTCTTTGGTTTGGATTTACCTGACAGGAAGTTAGAATCACTTATCTTAAAAATACCAAAGCATTGAAAGTATGCAATCAGTAAAATGAAAACCGATTAAAAACATACGAAAAGAAAACCAAGAGACTCTCTCACTAAAGGTTATTGCTCCAAGTCAGAATGATAAAGAAAAAATATTAATAAAAGCAAACAACCAACAGGCTGATATAAAAACCTTTTAATTAAACAAGCAAATGATGAGCGCTTTCGGGTCTAAGCCCTTCTTCAGATAAAATAAAATACATACAGCTCAGTACTTATACATCAAGTTAAAAACACTCTGACCAATAGTAAACTAATATTTAACTCTCCACCTTTTTAGGGCTGGTTTCAAGGGTACTACTCCATTAAGGCCAGGTGCTTTGGGTTCCAAAAATAAATGGTCTGTCATTGTAGGAATACAAGGGTCTGAAACCTAGTGTTCACAGTCACCAAAAGTACAGTTTTGTACCTACCATAAATGTAGATGTTCGAGTGTATACACTGCTGCAGTCATTACACTTGGGTTATCCTGCTGTCAGGCGGTCCCTCAATCGGCCTGACTTCCAAAGTCTTGGTCCGGCGTCGGTTGCTGTCGCTTCTTTCCTGACGTCAGTGCAACAGGGGTATATATAACATGCAGCTGACGCCATTTTCTTGCCCCAGATGTCAGGTACCCCCAAAAAGGTAGGCAATGCAAATTGCTAATAAAACATACATATGAAAAGCAATCAAAAACTTTCAGTTACCAGCAAATACTCCCCATAGGTAGTAAAGGGTAGAAGACTTAGGTACGTACCAGCAAGAAAGAGGGGAAGGAGGGAGGGTAACCTGGACTGCAGCAGTGTATACACTCGAACATCTACATTTATGGTAGGTACAAAACTGTACTACGTTCATCGTGTTACACTGCTGCAGTCATTACACTTGGGTAGAATCCCAAAGCTGAGGTTGGGTGGCTGGTTCTATAAGGCATTAGGAGTGGCTATAAGGCCCTGCAGCACTGCAGTGGCAAAGCCAGCTCTGGATTTAGAGTAAAGAGGCAGATGGTAATGCTTGGTAAAGGTATGTACAGAACTCCAAGTCGCTGCTTCCAAAATGTCCTTGGTAGGTACTCCTCTGAGGTAGGCAGCTGAAGTGGCTGTTGACCTGGTAGAATGAGACCTAATGCTGTTAGGTACAGTTTTCCCATGGTGTGTATAGCAGAAACTTATACAGTGTCCTATCCATTTTGAAATGGTCTGTTTTGAAATGGCTTTTCCCTGTGCTCCTGCAGAATATACTACAAACAATTGCTCAGATTTCCTGAAAGCTTTGGTTTTGTCCAAGTAGAAGCGTAACTGCCTGTGTATGTCCAAAGAATGCAGAAGTCTCTCCCCTTTATTCTGTGGGTTTGTATAAAAAGTTGGCAAGTGAATAGTTTGGTTTAGAGCCACACTTGATACCACCTTTGGCATAAAAGTAGGGTTTGTTCTTAAAGACACCCTGTCTTTGTGGAAAATGATGAAAGGTTCCACTGCCATTAGTGTCTGTAATTCTGAAACTCTTCATGCTGAGGTTATTGCCAGGAGCATAGCAGTTTTCCAAGAGACATATTTTAAATCTGCTGAGTTAGCTGGCTCAAAAGGAGGTAAAGTTAATTTTTCCAACACGAAGTTGAGGTCCTAAGTTGGAGTTGGTGCTCTATGGGGCGGTCTTATGTTTTTAGCCCCTCTGAGGTACTGTTTTAGCAAAGGATTAGAAAAAATAGGTGGGTCCGTATTGTAATGAGCAGAGATGGCAGAGGCATGGATCTTGATGAATGAAAAGGAGAGGCCTTTGTCCAGCATCTCAGTTAAATATTGTAGTATCTGAGGAATATTTGGGAGAAGAGGGTCATGGCTGTGAGCCTGGTTCCAAGCACAGAATCTCTTCCATCTATCCGAATAGGTTTTCCTGGTGCTAGGCCTTCTGGCTTCCAGAATGACATCCATAACAGCTTTGGAGAGAGGCATTGCTTGCTTGACTAAGGAATCTGCCATGTAGCCAGGTTTAAAGTCTTTAGCTGGCTGTGAAGTATTTGATTGTTGTGCTGAGTCAGAAGATGTGGGATTTGAGGCAAAATCCGGGGTGGACCTTGTGATAAGTTCTTTAAGATTGGGTATCAGTGCTGGCGTGGCCAGTCTGGGACAATCAGTATCATCTTTGGCTTTTCTTGCCTGGCTTTTATGAGTACATTTGGAAGGAGAGGTAGTGGTGGGAAAGCATATACTTGTAGGTTTTTCCAGCTGAATGAGAGGGTATCCACTTTCCATGCTTGTGGGTGGTAAGTCCTTGTGCAGAATTTCTGTAGCTGGCAGTTCATTGGGGATGCAAACAGATCTATATCCAAGCTCCACCATTTTTGTGTTATCATTCTGAATATTTGTGGATGTAATTTCCACTCGGGCGGATCCATGATGTTTCTGCTTAAATCGTCTGCCAGTGTGTTTTTCTTTCCTGGCAGGAATTGTGCTTGCAGATGAACTTGATAGGTTAGAGCTGTGTTCCACAAGGTCATGGCTTGTCTGTAGAGGGGATAAGAATGAGTGCCCCCTTGCTTGTTTATGTACCACATAACTGTGGTGTTGTCTGTCTTTAGTAGTAGTTGTCCTGGATGCAGAAGGTCCTTGAAAGCTATAAGGGCATTTTGTACAGCTAGCATCTCTTTTTGATTGATGTGAAGATGCCTTTGTTCTGCGGGCCACTTGCCCTGAATACATTTTCCTGCCATTTGTGCTCCCCAGGCATAATCTGATGCATCTGTTGTCAGTGTTTGCCTGGCTGTGGGTTGAGTGAAAGGCAGTCCCTTGTTGAAGTGACATGCTTGAGCCCACCATCGAAACTCTTGTTGAAGGCAAGGAATTAATGGTATTACTGTTTCCAAACTTTGACAGTGTTGAGACCAGACACTCTTTAGGTACCATTGTAGTTTCCTCATATGCAGTCTGGCATATGGAATTAGTAGTATGCAAGATGCCATGTAACCCAAGGCCTGCAGAATTTTTCTTGCAGGGAGTTGGGTCTTTGTTGCCATCAATTGAAAATATTGAGTCAGTTGTCCTTGCTTGTCTGGCATGAGATAAGCCATCTGGGCCGTTGTATTCAAGCTGGCACCCAGGAATATTATCTCTTGTGTGGGCACTAGTTTTGACTTCTTTTTGTTTACTGTGTAACCTAGGCAACTTAATAACTTTTTTACAAACGTCAGATGCTTTCGAAGAATGTCCTTGCTCTCTGCTTGAATCATGCAGTCGTCCAGGTATGGATAAATTTAAATTCCTTTCTGTCTGCAAAATGCAATTACTGGTGCCAGGCACTTTGTGCAGACCCTGGGCGCAGTAGATAAGCCAAAGGGCAGTGCAGAGAATTGGTAGTGCATTGAACCAGCTATGAATCTGAGGTATCTTCTGCAGTTTTGTCTGATAGGGACATGCAGGTATGCCTCCTTGAGGTCCAAAGTTACGAGCCAAGCTTTCTTGCCCAGCATGGGAAGAAGCTGCTGTAGTGTCAACATTTTGAATTTTGGAACATCCAGGTAAGTGTTTAGAGAAGAAAGATCCAGAATGGGCCTCCAGGCTTTGTCCTTTCTGGGACCCAGAAAGAGTCTTGAGTAAAATCCTTGTCCTTGCTCCTGTGTTGGTACCTTTTGAATAGCTCTCATTTCCATGAGTGCTGTAATTTGTCTTTGAGCCTGTGCCCATTGATTTGGTGGCAGATTTGGCATTCCTTTTAGCCTTGGCAGAGTGTGAAAGTGGAACCTGTAACCTTGAGATACAATGTTGAGAACCCATTTGTCTTTGGTGATCATATACCAATTGTGACAGAAAAGTGCCAGTTTCCCAAGGGGGCTGCCAAGAGAGAACTGTTTGACAGCTGTAGTGGGAAGTCATTGGGGCTGTTTTTTGTAAGGTTGAGGCCTGTCTTCCCCTTCTTTCTGGGTTGATGCACCCCATGGTCGAGGCCTGTAAGGACCTTGTGGTTGACCTCTACCTCTTGGACGTCTGTATCTGCCCCTTTGAGGTCTATCTGTAACTGGAAAGGACCAATTCTTTGTTGGCCAATTTCTGCTAAATCGAGGAGGCTGAACCTGTAAGAAATCCTTCACCATTTGCATAGATTTTGCCTTATCCTCAATTTTCTTTAATACCTCTTCTGCCTTAACTCCAAATAAAACATCCTGCTACAAAGGTGCATCCAATAATTTTGCTTTAACATGGTCTGGTAACGTCTGTTCTTTTAACCAAGCATGTCTTCTAATGACAGATCCTGTAACTGCTGCTCTACAGGAGGCCTCTAATGAATCAAAACCACATTGCAAAGTATGTTTTCCCACTTGTTCAGCTGCATGCAATAAATCCTGCATTTCTTTATAATTAGGAGGATCTGAGTTTGGAAGCATTTTTTGTTTCAACTGAGACATCAAATATTGCTGATATTTTAGCATGAGAAACTGGCAATTTAAGGCCCTCATTGCTAAAGATGCAGATGTATATACTTTCTTCCCCCATCTGTCTAATGCTCTGGAATCTCTGTCAGAGGGGACTGGATTCTTTTGCTGAGGAGGCCTTTACCCCTTTGGGGCCCCGAGAAATAGTTTCAGGGTCAGCAGCAGGGCTTTTATAAAGAAATTTGTGAAAGTCACGGACTCTTTAGTATCTGTCTGGCTTAACTGGAGCAGGAGGTAAAGAATCAGGATTTAAACTGGATTCAGTATACACATCATCCACAATATCTAACACTGGCGGAATAGCAAGGGGTCTGTGTTGAGGTAATAAAAGGAAATCTCTGAGCCTTTTCTTGGATTCTGAATAATCCTGGCCCTCCCAATGGAAATGCTCCCTCATGGTATGCAAGGTTTCCCCAAAGGAGTAGTCCTCTGGCAGAGAGGCTGAAGGAATTGATTCCTCAGCATCAGAATCCTCATAGGGGGGTAAAGAGTACCCTAGGTCTGAGGATAAATCTGGAGATGGATACCTGGTCGGATGAGTCATAGTCTGCATCCTGTCTAGGCCTTTTATCAGGAGAGGGATGGGACTCCCTGATCAGAGTGATTAAGTCTTTGGCCATTTTGAGCATTTGTTTCTTACGCATGGAGGCATGTCCTGGTGAATGTTGAATTTGTTTCTTTGTTTTTAAAGGAGTTTTAGACTTAGCAGAAGATTTAATGGTTAATTGAGTAGGTCAGAAAACACCCTCTGAAGCTACGAGTTGCTCAGCTACTCCGGATCCCTCTGAAGGGTTAGTCTCGGTAAGCTGTAAATCTGGTGCATCCGAAGGCCCAGCCATCTCCACGTGGGAGTAAGAGGCGGCCTGAGGTTCTAAAGAAGTGGTCGTCAGGGGCTGCAAAGGCGACTCGCTGAAAACCGGAGAACCGGTGACTGGCCTAGAAGAGGCTTCATCGTCAGTTTTGGGCCTCGGATGCCTGTCCTTGTCTTTGCGCTTTCTGTGTATTCCGGTCGTCGGTAGTTCCGATGGCATGGTATAATTGAATTTTCTGCCAAAATAATGTCGGGCAAAATCAAACCGACATTTAACAGTGCACTTGTTAAACCTAGCACAACACCGACAACCTGTGACATCGTGGTCTGGGCCTAGGCATGGGATACAATAAGAATGGAAATCCTTATGAAGTATTTGCTTCCCACAAGAAATACAGTTATTAACTTTTACTGACATCGGTCTGAGGCAAGAAAAAGTTTCCTCAATGGGGTACTTAGCTTTGTAGAAGACTTCGGTTCTGGATTCGGAATGAAAATCTCAGGAGTCAGCCGACCGGCACTTGAGAAATGCTTTTGCTTCGGGCACTGCGTGGCAAGAAAGACTGAAGAAAATGGCGTTGGCTGCATCTTATATACCCCTGTCACACTGACATCAGGGAAGAAGCGACAGCAACCGACACCGGACCAAGACTTTGGAACTCAGGCCGACAGAGGGACCGCCTGACGGCAGGATAACCCAAGTGTAATGACTGCAGCAGTGTAACACGATGAACATCATGACATTAGTAATAACAGCTTCCAAGGTAGGGGTAAGAATAGGTTCCATCTCTGTCTGCACAATGTATAACCTAAGATACTTCTGAAGGGAGCAATGGGAGACAGATGGCCACTTCAGAAAAGGTTTCCAGAATTTACATCCAGCGTGGAGATGAGAAAGACCCCAAAATATGTATGCTAGACAGGGGTCCAGGGAAGTAAATAGTGTGGGAAGAAATAGCCAAGGAATTGTTATGGCTAGGCTTGTATAGGCCATAGGGCCGATAGCCTAGTACCAACCTATGAGGGAGATGGGTTGCAGTAAATCACAACTAAACCCAATGAAGCCTGCTCAGTTGAGACTGACATAACGAATGGGATTCTGACAAATTATAACAGCACTGTAATTACAAGTGGTCTAATACCTCACCCATACTCCTCCAAGCAGGTAGCTCCTCCCATTTATATATGAACTAATACTATGACATTTTGAGGTCATCAGATTGTGGGTATGCATTTTAACATTTTCAGTGGAAGCCGATTCAGTGCATCAGTTCTAAATGATCAGACTTTGAGGAGCTGGTCTGCAATTAGAAAAATTAATACTATACAAGGGATACTCAGGATTTTCTGAACCAAGATTCATGTCATACTGTAGAATCCACAATTATAGAAGCTATAAAAAGCGAATCAAAAACACTGAACAGCACAAATGCAGAACACTGCTAATATAAGGTGTTTTTATGGGGGCCACAAGTTCATTGTACCCCCCCATGTGACAGCTCTTCTTCTCAGACTCCCCATTTCAGTATACTACCCTTGCAACTGCATTTCATTTGGATAATAATCCTGTATCCTCCTCCATCAGAAAAAACAACCTGCTGCAAGATAAGAAGATAAATCCAGCATCCTCCCATCAGGAAAAAGAAACTGCTACAAGACAAAGTATAATTCAACACAAATTAGTAGTTAATAAGTGTAAAATATACCAAAATCACTAACATTGAAGTTTAAGTCCTGAAAGAACACCACACAAAATTCTACATTATTATTTTGGTAACAATTAAAAAAAAAAAAAAAAATATTTCATGGTACAGCATGTTTCCTTTGAATGCTTACAAAAAAGTGAAATCTCTATGCAGGAAGCCCCAAAATGTGTATTTCTTTGCATTCAAGTATCCAGTCTTGATGTAGGTTATACAGAGCTAACTTGAAATGTACCCTTATCATAAATACGCAATTTCATTCCCTATTGTAATTCTGAGACTCACAAGAGTGAGCCCCAGAATTACCAAAAAAAAAAAAGTCCATTAATACAGGAGAACAGCAGATGTCAAGCATTATTCTTCCCCTTTAATGCTGTTTTTTTTTTTTTTGCAAAGAGGAAGCTCCTTCTGCAACTCTGATATGAGGGACAAGCACCTGATACCCACTGAATGAATATCAATCTTGAAATCAACATACCTGGAAGAAAAAGGAATACTCCAAAAAATGGTAATCTTGGACTTAATATACGCAAGTTCACACTTTTGGTCATTCAGTCTCATTATTCCAGTAGCCGAACTAATACATCTCAGAATATGGTTGCCACATAATTCCCACAGTACTTTGTACACTGTTGTAAGGAGAATGAACAGTACTCCTTTCACATGCCATAAAAATATTGTGAAAGCTATCTGCATTGCCTTTTGCATTCCTGCAATATAGGGCTCACATGTAACTATGCTGTGTAACTTATTTCATCCTTTGCAGTCACCACTAAATATTTACAGTATTAGACAACTGCAGGTCATACATGTTGATATGCTACACAATCTCTACAAACTTTGAAGCACTTACAGTGTCAATGATACAAAGATTCACAGCTTGGTATGCAGGGTACCCTCGGTGATGCTCTCCACTACCTCTTCCAAAGTAATTACAGTGCTATTACACTGTAATTCACTCAGATTGCTATTGTTTGAGCCATCAACAACATTCTATATCCTTCTCTAGCACTTACAACTCTACAATACTGCAAGGCACATAGGCTTCAAGGCTGTATACACTTCTGCATGTACACCTCCAAGTGGTAATCCTTCAAACACCAATTCAGTTTTTAACTACAGAGTGCATAGTGCTGCCACATTGTGTATCTATCAGGTGTCTCACCCCTCCCCAAACAGGCTGCCACCTGCAGAACTCAGCACACCTAGAAAACAAATGGCAAACAGTGCACTGTGCTCTGTAATTCACCTCCTTGAAGGGTGCACTAAGCATCAGTTTATAGATGTGCAATACAGTTTCTGATTACGGTTCAGCTTAGCAATCAAATTGCCATCAGTGATATAAATGGACTGCATTGCAAACTGAAGCTCTGAATTTTACGCAAGATTTGTATTATCTGCAAGGGCTTTTCCACTCTAGAGGTGCATGATCTGTCCTACACATGTTACTGTCTAAACTGGTTTATATTTCAGTATGTATCATGACATGACGTTAACCCCTTTTGATGGTAGTATTCCCCAAGTTCCCCTTCATCTGAGGAGTGATGGTCTTTATTCTGGACCCAACCTTGATTCTTCCACTCTGCAAAAGTCTGTCACTGACCTTGGGAGAACTAATATTGTTACCTGAATGCCCAGTATATAATAATTGTTATCTGAATGCCCAGTATATAATAATTGTTATCTGAATGCCCAGTATATAATAATTGTTATCTGAATGCCCAGTATACAATATATCATCAGTTAATGCTGCACTCCTCAGCTAGTTTAATATCTCACTTTTGTAATAAATATCCGAATTACTCAATTAGCAATCTGGATATCATTGCTAGAACAAAAATTCAAGTTAGGCTTTTCAATACAATTTCTAAAAGCAATATAGTTGCTTTTTCAAAAGAATGTGTTATATGATATCCACAGATATATATCTAGTCCAGTGACTACTACATCTCCTATACACACTGTATGTATATTGTTGTGTACTCAGCTGTTAAAAATGATGTGCAATCAAAACTGCTTGCCAGGCCAAGCTGTTGTCATCAGCAAAATGAAAAGGGCTGCACTGAAGAAAGTTTAGTTAAAAAAAAATCACAGTATTTTGAGGCACCGTTGGCACATCTGTTTTGACCAACATTAACACACTTGGCTTTGTGATGATGCTTGGTCAGGAGTGCTTACAGCTCCCATAGCACCTAGTACTGCTACTGGTGTTTGAACCCTTATAGCTAAGTCAAACACCAGACACCTGTAGAAGGCGAATGCTTAATGAATACAACTATACTCACCAAATATTAGAATTGTCTGTATGATCTGTATTTGACTTTGTCCATGTAGTGTTTACTGTAGGGATGTACATAATTTAAATAGAAGTGCCTGCCCCCTTACTGGCAACAAGCAAAGTGAAAATAAAAACAATGACATACCCATTTTCCTGTAGTACTTGTTCTTTTTTTCATTGTCAGGGGAAATGGGGAAAAAGGATATGTCAGCAACATTTCATGAACTTTTTGTTTTAAAACTGCAGTTGCACTATGCAGAAGAAAATACTTCAAACTTCCATTCCAACTGAGTATCACTTATTTATCACATGACAGCTACACTGGATGATGGGTGTCAAGACTCACTGTGACAGCGCATTTCTTGAATGTCCTACTTTTCAGATAAAATATTTATCGTACATGAAAAATTGGAATGGAACTGCCACAAATGTACTTCTCTATCACAAAGGAACAAAATGCAAGTGCTGCATTTAATTCTGTTGACCTGCACACGATCTGTAACCTAATGTGTATGGATGCAAAGGTAGCACATTGGCACAGGAGTCACAGAGTTGTCACCTCACAGCTCTTTGTTTTCCACTGTGCTTCTTGGTAGAAATGTGCTCTGCGCAGGGGCTGCACATACTCTCTATGACCACACAAGTTATACCTGCATGCCCTTATTTCCTCTTACATCTCACAAATGTGCTTCAGGTGAATTGATAATTCTACATACTGATTGTAAGTGTGGGTATGCTGTGAGTGAATAAAAGTGTGACTACACACTGTCAAAGATGATACAGAATATGATGTTTATTTTTAATTTCTTGAGTCAGGAATGTGCCAGTGTAGGGTCTATCTCCCCATGACCCTTGACTGTATTAAGTGCATTGTTAGAAAAACAATAAATACTTATATGCATACAGAAACACTAAACAATGTAAACTTAGTCCTTTAGCTACAATTAGAAGTTTGTAAAAAGAGAAATTTAACTGTATTCACATAATGTATAAAAATGTAAAAACAGTAGTAATGCCATAAACACTTTAGCTGAAATACATTAAAGTACAATACAAGTAAAGTATTTTAAGACTAATATCAGACCATTTCCTTTGAACTATGCCATTTTATAGGAATTAATGTAACCTGACTGCATGTCCTCCCCGCGGTCGAGTGGTGTTCGAAAGACATGAGTAGAATGGGCGTGCCTTCGTTGAAGGTTGGGCGTCGAGCTGGCACCTCAGCCCCCATAAAAAATCTACTGCCAATCATTAGTGGACCGGAGTTCCGCTGTGGTGACCCCTAACCAGGAAAAGCCAAAAGAAGAAGAACAATGTAACCTGACTGAATTTGGCAGCTAGAAATTCAGCTTTTGAATGTCAGAGACGGGAAATCTAGGGGAAAACAACGGGTGTGTTTCCAGTGTTAGTTTTGACCTAGTAGTCAAATACAGGAACATTTTTATAACATTCCTTATGATGCTACTACAATGTCATTTTTAAATAGAAAGGACTGTGACAGGTGTGAGATAACCTAACCCCACACACTCTTCCCTCTTACCCATTCGCTGACCATAATGTTCTTTGCTCTCAAGTAGTGGTATCTGATCAAGACGCGGTTTAAGCAAATTCTGCACTTATAAGACCAAAAAGATACAAAAGACTGCTTCACAAGTATTTTTTTTTTCAAGTACAATGATTTCAAAAACAAAATGTAACAAAAATAAGAGAAAATCCAAAAGAAAAATATCACACAAGGAGGAGAAATGCCAGTGAAATAGTGAAGCAGCAGGAATGGCTAAAGAAGTCCAGAAGCTCCGGCTTTATACTCGGTGATATTATTGCACACTTCAACACTTGGCCAAGTTCCACTATAACTTTGGTGCATTACTGCTTTTAAAACTCAAGTGTACCTTTCAAGAAACATGTCTTGGAAGGCATCAGAAAGGTTTTAAGTAATGTGCTTATATGATCTGTGTTTTTTGAGACAACAGTGAAGAAATATTTATATATGCTTACTTCACTTTTAGTGAAATATGGAATTAAAAGTAGATATCACACACACACACACACACACACACACACACACACACACACACACACACACACACACACACACACACACACACACATTCTATTTTTAACATAATGTTATGGGGAGATGCAACATGTTAAGACAGTATTGACATATTTCTGTCTAGATATAAATGTATAAAAAAAAGCTTGATTCACAGCCCAGATTTTTAGAAGTTTCTAAACCCAAATCAATTTAAAGCAGGTGTTTGACTCTTCCCACAAGAAAAGGAAGTGGGTGTATTCAAACCATAGAGCTCTAAATAAATTAGCAAGACTTAACAAGCTTGTGAAATAATGAAGCTATATTTATACACCTGTCTCAGGTTACTGTATGTTCTATAAGAGGGAATGGGGTTAGTCACGCAATGACACGTGAACTACAAATACTCCAAATGTGCACAGTTTCTTCACATACTGAACAGGGCAGACATGTTTCTCCATTTACTTCAGATATCAGTAGTACACTGCAGAGTAACAGATTGCAATTTATAAGATGCATGTTTGAAAGAAACCATGAAGAAATAAAAACTACAGATCTGTAGCACATTGCAGAGATGTGCTGACAGAGAAAAGCTCGAAATGTTATACAGCAATATTAAATATTTTCAATTAATGATGAAAATTCCTGAACATCATACAATTCACTAAATGGAGAAACTTATTACATAACTATATATGATAAAGTTTACATAATTTGTCTGAACCTCTAGGATCTGTTAAGATTTGCTAAAACTGTGTTACACCATCTACTTACCTTGCCTGTTTTTGATGTGTATCTAATAAGTGGATAAGGCAAACTGCAACAAATCATATGTTAGATACCTTGGAGGATACAAACATAAGGACTGGTTGACACAGCAAGAAGTGACATTGTGCTACAGATCAAGGATGGCTTCTAACAGGAAACAGACGATGGCTTCACTGTCCAGTTCTGAATTTACTCTCTGGACATTTCCGTCAATGTAAGAAAAGAAGGGTTACTGGCACAGTGTTAAAACATTATAACAAAACATACCTGGACTAAAGATAAAGGATTCTCAAATCCACAAACTTTATTAATCGAAGTAAGCTCTCTCATCCACAAAAAGTCTGCACCAGACTGAATATAAAAAAATGTTTAACCAATAAATATGTGCAAAAATGATGTAATTTACATTTAACATAAGAAAAAATGTAAAATACCTATTCAGATTTAGTATCTATAAACTGGTATCATCCAGACTTTAATTTGGAGATCCTTATCAGCTCCGACAGGGGAGGCAGCTGACCTTTCTTCGGCTTTAGCAAGCTATCAAATACAGTACAAAGTATACAATGTTTAACAACCAAGTATATCCTAAACTGTCTAACACAGTATAATTTGTACAATATAAAACAAACCTGAAGTAGGTGCTAAGCTTTCTAAAACAGTGCAAAGTGCAGTAAAACAGACGAAGTATGTCCTAAGCTATCTACCACTGTACAAAGTGTAGTAAAACAGACATGAAGTAAGCCCTTGGCTATCTGACATGATAGAATATGTAATAAAAAAAGATGAGATGGGTCCTAAGCTACCTAACACAGTACGAATTGTAGTAAAACAGAAATGAAGTAGGTCTAAGCTATGTAACACAGTACAGAATGTAGTAAAACAGACATTAAGTAGGTCCTAAGCTGTCTAACACAGTACAGTATATTAAGACAGACGAAGTAGGTCATAAGATGTTAACATAGGTAAAACAATGGTCATTCAATGGAACACAAATGGTTATATAAAATGAGATTTATTTAAGCTATAAGATAACTATTGGAGTACGACAGTGCTCAGAGTTGGTGATGCTTTTTTTTTTTATGAATCAGAGTAAAGCAATCTGATTATTATAAAAGAAGGTACAAAATGAAAGTGAAGCTATTTGACATTGAAGAATGGATTTGCATTCGGGAAGCTTAACTACAGTTTCCTAGTTATAATATCTTTTTATCATCCTTCTAAAATGGTTAGCTTCTGTTATTGGGGTGTGTGTGTGTGTGTGTGTCTATCTATTTATATATGTATATATACATATATGTTTACTATGGTTTGTGCAAATGACAGTGTGTCGGCAGCACTGCTGCTGAAATCCAGAATGTCGTGCACAAAATATGAATGGATGGGATAGTCAAACACACTTATGTGAATGCAGTAGTGCATTCGCATAAGTGCATTCGTCTATCTGTACATTGAAAATTCCTCCATATCCCCACTGTAGTGTGATCCCGGAGTTAGAATATATTAGTAGTGGGGGGTGTCCCTTGCAAAAACATGATATGTCATATAGGAGTCTGATTTACATCAGGTCCTATACTGCTATTACGTGATCATTTCAGTAACAATGTCGACTCAAATGTGTCGATCATTTGGGTCAACATTGTGGCCAGTCGGAATGTTTCTGCTCGCGTTTACTTTTCGTTGTTTTGAATGGCAAAAGTAATGGCAAGACTTTCCATTAAGGCACCCCAATTAGTTTTTCACACTGTCAGCTCTAACTGAATGAACGAAAATATTTATCAATTTAAGCCCACATTTTGGCAGATCCTGCTGATGTAACAGCACTAAGCATTTAAATATGAAAAGTCTGGTATCAGCACCTGTACTGCATTTGAGTCATTATTGGGGTATCACAGTCTTTATCTCCTAATAAGCTGTGTGCCTAAGTGAGTGAGTGCACATGCATTATTCACTCTAAAGGTTCCTTCTTCACCTGGAATCCTAAGTTTCCAGACTAGCTGATGTAACAAAACTTATATTTTATGTTTAGCAAGTGAGGAAGCTTGCTTATCCCCATTAACTTTACAGCTCTACATGTATAAGCCCATTCACTAATACTTTAGGACCAACCTCACATCTCCTACGGTTTCTCAACTGCCTTTATACCAAGCTGTCTTTTTTTTTTCCTTAAGCAAATATAGCACTGATTAAACTTTTATTTCAGTTTAGAAGCTTGCAAACAGGCTTGCCTTTGATTAAAGACTTACTCATACTTTCAGTCAGGCATATTTGGTTGTTGGCACAAATTCTACCTTTTTAAATCAAGCATGCTATTTCTTGTTTCAGCTAAAGTTGCTTAAAATATAATTTGTCATAATAGCTTTCATTCGTTATACTAAAGTTTTGCGTCCACAGCTAGAAATAACACAGGCTGTTAGAAAACTGAAACGGTAACTTATTTAAGCAGATGCACCCACCCACACAAAATAAACTCTGAAAGAATAACGGAAAACATGCTGTCATTAGATTCAGCAAAGGCTCTTGTCACTATATAGAAATTGGATCACTTTTTAAGACTAGAACTCTAGAGCACAGGTTATGGAGATGCTGATCAACAAGGTGGAAGTTGACATGAATAAGAGCCTTTAATTATGTGGAATATGATTTATTTCTAAGGAAACAGAGTGGGTTGTAATATACTGAGCTAGGGAGGTGGGATTACCTACAGTTAAGGCAATCAGTGCGTTATAAAAGCAAATAATATGGCCACAGTTTCTGACTGAAACAAGAAAAGTCTACAGTTACTTGTTTACATGAACAGAACTTAGAAAAATGAAAATAAATCAATGAAAATATCTACAGTTGCTGCATCTGTCTGCAGTGTGATTCAGAGAAAGCACTAATGCAGGGGCACTGGTGTAGCAGGGTTCATTTATTTCCCCTGAAGTTAAAACTCACTGCAGCTTTGACCAGATGAAATGAACCAGTCAAAGCTGACCTCATTAAAAAGGTCCCCTGCACCTCCTATATGGAATGTGCTGTTCACATCCCCCGTTTTTAAATATACTAATTTATTGGTTACATGACCGCGAAGAAAAGAGAAAAGAATAAGTGTCAGTATGCAGAAAGAAATCCCACCAGTAGTGATGTGCAATGCAGAACAGCAGCCAGGAAATTAAGATTCAGTGAAAAAGTCAAAGGAGCTTGAATGGCATGCACTTTACATTCACCGAAGACTAGGGTAATGGATTCCAAAGCCAGACGTACATAGTGGATTCTAATGCAAATTACATTGTAGTTATTGCTTACATTGTTCCTGCTTTCACTTTTTGAATGCAGTCAAAATCTCTTAAAGATAATTCCATTTATTATAAAAAAATGCAGAAGAATTAATGTCTGTCCTGAATGTATAACATTAATGTGACGGTACTTTCTACTACGAACCAATGTCTGCTACAATGTTTCTTTGTCACATATATGTTATATTGTGAGCCCTGTTAACAAACTGAGGTCTAAAACACTGACAATTCTATTGTAGCAGGGAGCTTTTCTTCCTGGTTCCCTCTGTAAATGTACTAAGTCCAGTAGGCTAGCACAGACAACAAAACATAAATAAAACTAAACATGAAAGGCCTGTAAGGCAGTCAGAGGGGCAAGGCTTACAGACATGGAAAGAATGACAACAAAAAGTTCTGTAAAACAAGGTACAGCTGGGCCAGTAAGGACTGCAGTTCACACCTGGGCAGCTTATAGAAACTTTGTCCTGATCCTGGAAATCTAGAAATTCATACCAAGTAATAGCTCTGAACTGGACAGTCACTGTAGGGAATTTGTAAAGGGGCACAGTGGACATCCTATGAGATAATGTTGCTATAAGTTAAGTTATGGTAACTGACAAACCTGAAATGTACGTCAAGACGGCTGGCAGAGTCATGAAGACAGTACTTTCAGATAAGAATTGGAGATGGAAACACCGAAGTCGCACTCAAGTCCATCATTCATTCATTACCAACTTAACTTAGTTCATGGTCATGAGGACACAGGACACTATCTCTGTAGTTGGAGGCAAAAGGTTGGGAAACTAATCCTTAGCACAGAAGTTTCCATTCTCAGGATGTGAAGACACACTCCCTCACGCATGACACACACACACCCCTATGGATAACTGGAAGGATCGTCAATTCACCTGTTTCACATCTTTGGGATATGAGAGAAGATATGTAGGTTACACAGAGAAGGCACCTAACCAAGAGCCAAGCTGCAGACCCAAGTGCTGTGAGGGGAAACAACATTAATGGCTCCACCACTGTTAATGACCTCCAGTAGGTACTGAATTAATTGTAATACCTGAGCCGAAGCATTTCCTGACTTCTCTGATGGAACTCCAAGAAAATGTAAATAAAGCTGTTCCATAACAACTCCTGGGATTTCATTAGATAGGAGTTTTGCAGGCAGCTAGGAGAATGGAAAAAACATGTGTGTCTGCTCAGGAGAGGTGCAGAAGTTATCCACAATTCAGAAAAGTACCTTTTATGCATTAGCATGAATGTGACAGTAGGGATACACTTGGTGGTCAAAGTATTAACTTTACCAAAGAAAAAATGTAATCTTGTAGATACTTGTATAAAGGAAATATTGCTTCTGTATCATTTAGGGGTTATTGCTTTAAACAGACAATGCCTCTAAGCAGTTAGGGAAAGCATCACAGACCAAATCACTTCAGTTCAGTAAGGGACCTAGTCTAGACTAACATGCACAAAACACAAAACTTGATGAAAATGTTCTTCCTGTGCTGTTTTCTAGCTAGGTTCCCAACAGCAATATAGCTCACATAATTTGGCAAAGCATTATATCCCAGTGTGGTGATGTACATCCCAACCCAGGTCCAAACCTCCCCAGCCCTAGCAAACTTAGCAAATCTCTCTTGCTGTCAATCATAAATCTCCAAAGCCTTAGAAAGAAGATACCCGAATTCCAGGCATGGATTTCACAAAACAACCCTGATATTATAGCAGCTACCGAAACCTGGTTGAAATCATATGTAGAAGACACTGAGTTTCTTCCCCCAAGCTACTCATGCCTGAGAGCTGATCAGCCTCACAAGAGAGGAGGAGGAGGAGTAGCTATACTCTTCCCTAGCAAATACACATTACTTCCCTACTCAAAACCAACACCCAACTTCTCCCCAGCTGAAGCACTAATCTCTACATTAAAATTTAACAACCATAAAAATATTTGCATAATTGCCCTGTATATTCCTCCGGGAAACAACATACCAATATTAGAAAACATACTTGCCTGGCCTTCACAAACCAGAGATAATGAAACAATTATCTTAGGTGACATAAACATTGATTGGCTAGACATTGCCCACAACAATCCCTCAAAAAATATAAACCTTTACAACTTCTCCCAACTACTTGAAGACATCACCAGACCCCACAAAAATAACATTTAGTGCTCTGCAAGAGATTGGATATTAGTGTCCCACCCTAACAATATCATCACTGCAGGCATAATACCTAATACCACCACCCAGCATATATCCTATGCAAAACCACCCCAACCCCAGGGCAACACCAATACAAATCAACCAGAAATTTGACTAAGTTCCAACCATCCATATTTAATGAAACCTTAGCTAAAGTAATTTGGGAACCCCTCAAATCCCTGTCACTTAACGAGGCTGTTGAGTTCTTTAACTCAACATTCCTAGACATCCTAAATAGGCAAGCACCCACACGCCAAAAACGAATGAAACATAACCATTCAAGCTGGCTCTCAAAATCCTCCAAAGAAGTCTTGTCCACAAGGGATAAAATCTGGAAATCATTGCAGAACACCAAAAACCCTACAACTCTAATACAATGCAAACAACTCCATAACCAGGGAAAATGTCTATTACCAATGATAAAAAAGACCACTGCCTCCATCTACAAAGCCAACATAAAAATAATCCCCAAAAATTCTGGTCTTCCATCAACCATCTATTACATCCAGGTTTTCAAAGCAACCCATCTACCGAACTTACCACCTTCTTCAATTCCTACTTCAATTACACCATAGCTAACCTAACCACCACCTTTCCTATGGTTAACACCACCATCACCAAGACAGCTAATGACCAAACCATCCCAGAAAACAATCCTACACACAACTCTAACCTAAGATTCTCCCCCATAACCATTGCCACAATAAAAACACTTTTATTTAAGCCCTGTACTCTAGCCGCTGGCAAACTACTACCACACTTCCTGCAGCTAGCTGCAAACTCTATAGCTTATCCCATCAGCATACTCATTAACAGATCAATTAAAGAGTCCCTTGTCCCAGACATCTGAAAAAAACATCACTTTTCTTTTCCTCAACCTCTCCAAAGCTCTTGATACCATTGCCCACACTATCCTCCTCTCTAAACTATCTACCCATCACATTTCCCAACCATCACTGGTTCAGTAGCTATCTCTCAAGTAGGCAGCAATCCATCAACTGACAACAGTCTTACTCTCCCTTCCTCAATACTTCCACAGGGGTACCCCAAGGCTCCATACTTGGTCCTGTCTTATTTAGCATCTTTATTAACAACTGTCACACCACTCTCCCACAATGCTCAGTAATCCAGTATGCTGATGACTCTACAATAATATGCACTGCAAATTCCAGCTCTGTACTCCAGCAGATCACCCAGAATGCCTTCACATCTACTGAATTTTGGATACTTAACAATCATCTTGCCCTAAATCCAAAAAAAAACTAAACTTAGTAATTTTTACCCCTAAGAAAACCACTCCCCTAGATAAAAACTCTTCAGTATACACACCCAAGACAATACCACTATAGAAGTCCCACACATTAAATTACTAGGCATTATTACAGATGAAAACCTAAACTTTGACCTACACATAAACAGTATCATCAAAAAAACACACTAAAAGCTTGGTATGCTGTATAGGCACCAACACTTTCTTAGTTTCTCTACTAGACAAACTCTTGCAACTACATTTTTATTACCCTCTCTCCTTTAAGGTGCCCCTCTCCTCACTAATATCCAAAATTCTACAAAATCCAAACTTGATATGTGTTGCAACAGAATAGCCAAATTTCCCACCAAGGCCAAATTCTCATCCCACCACTGTAGCAAACTGAAACAATTAGGCTGGTTGGAACTCCCCCACCATCTCTCATTCACCCAGCTAACTACAGCATATAGAATAATCTACAGACCCACAGACTGTCCTGCTCTCTCAACTCTACTTGCTAAATATCAATCCACCAGGCAACTAATATCTCAAAATCATCTACTTCTAAAAGTAGAAAAGCCCAGCTTACCAGCTGGTCAACTGCTTTACTCCTTCACTGTCGCCAAACTATGAAACTCGCTTCCTCCTTCTATAAGAAACACGGGCAACACCACCACCTTCAAACAAACACTGAAAAATCATCTCAACTCTTCCTGGCTATGTACCTGCTCTATAACCTAACCTCTTCCTTCTCCTTATATTATAACTAAATTCATATGCTTTTTACTGCTAGTGACTGATGATACTTCCTCCATATTTATTTATTTATTTTCTTTCATCATTTGTTGATACTGGTACAATAATGCTGATTAATTTATCTCCATTTTTACCACTCTGAATTCATCTGGTAACCAACTAAATTCCAGCTTTTATGTATATATTCTGTATATGTTACTGTAATCAAACCAACTAAATTCCTGACTTATGTATATATTCTGCATATATTACTGTAACCACTATGTGTAACATGGTTTCTACTTCTGTACCAATTAATGTTTAATTTTTTTTTTCTGCATCTATGTTCTTGGCGGAGCTTTTCTCCCTGGGCCTCCACCGAAAATGGGTTCTTTTAGGCCCAGTGGAGTTTCCCGGTAAACAAATGCAATAAATAAACAAATAAAATAAACAATTATTTCTTCTGAACAAAATTATTACTTCTGAACTTGTCCATGATGATGAGGAGGATGTAACTGTAAATGGTTAAATTATTGGCCTTTGTAAGGCCCAGTTTCTAACAGAAAAACTCAACTAACATCATCGTTTTTTATTTGACTTTAATTTTATTTATGCTTTGTTCTGTCACTTTATTTGCAACTTTTCTAAAGGTGTTGCATGATTTTTGGTAAATTTTCCCTGTACGTTCACATATCTAACCCTGATTTCTGTCTCCTCCCTAAGAAAACAACTAGATATATCCATTTGGGATATGTCCTCATCAAGTTTTAGTGCAGAGAAAAGGTAGTAAGATGGGCAACAAAAAATGTAATTGCACTGCTAGCCAACCATTTAAAATAAGAGACTTGGGTAAAGGAGAAAATAAATGCAATAATAATAATAATAATAACAACAATAGTTCATATGAGTGAAGCTTTCAGTAAACAGCCATGATACCAGAAAATGAGTTACATGATTTGATATACGGATACTGACATTATGGTTATATTAGCTGTATGGTGTAGACAGGTGGAGCCCGGACTATGACCCAACTGACCTGTGTTTATTGCCAAAGTACTACAGGAGATAGCTCTTTTATGGAGGTTTTGGGATAGGTCTAAAGTTGCATCGTTTGTTAATGAATCCACACTGGAAACCAGGGACTGAATGAAAGCTCTCCACTCACAGGGGGCAGGGATAGCAGAGAGCTACATCTCTTGTGGAAATGAGTGACATCCTAGTTTTGCCCCTATTGCATACCTAACCCTGGCAAACGAACACCGCACATGGAGACATATCAGATGCATAACAAAAATCTTCTGATCGTTGTCAGTATGATCGTCCTAGGCCATGCTGTGATAAGCTCTTTTGAAAAAACTGAATAGGTTCATGGCAGGCAGCCAGCTGGTCACCAAATGTTAGCCCCCTCCCAAAAAAAATGACTTGCAGCTATCTAGACTCATCAGTAAGCTATGTTACCTCTTAGACATGCATGTGGACAAATATATTGAAACAAAGAATTGTTCTGATGTGCTACATAATATTTCATATTACTTAGCTCCATCTCTACAAACAGCTGTAATTTTTATGCATTATCAGGTGGCATGGCTTCAGTAAGTTGTTTATATTACTGACATTAATTTGTACCTTGCTTACACGTGCATATGCAGATCCACCATAAATTATGAAACATTTTATTTCTTTTTGCAAAGTGAAACACTCCCAGACATTTACAAATCTAAGTGCTCTTCTGCATTTGATGGCGACTGGAGTATGTGCAGATGCGAATCGTCTCCTCATATAAATGCAGCATGTATTCATAGCATTCCAGCATGCATTTCATTGCCTTGTGAACACCTAATGGAAATATAAACTGCAAAGCTCTGTACAGTATTATGGAAAATGTTATAGATACAAAAACAGAAAATGTTTCTGTAAATATATTTCAAATTTTGTAAACACCTGCTGTTTCCACGTGTCATTGTAAAGGGACAACACATTTTACTATTTTAGTTACGTCATATCTTTAGGTATTGCACAGAATAAATATAGATGGGGAAAGATAAATGGGCAGAGAATGAACTATGGTCAGGACGTGAGGGTCAAAGGAAATTCACTGTTTAAATACAAATCAAATCTGAAGGAAAAAATGCAAGATCAAATAATAATAATAATAATCAAAACTTTTTTTTTTTTTGTTTTCAGAATTAACTTATGATTATCACCTAGGCAGTAACTTTTCCCCACAAAAATTCTATCTGATAAATAAAAAATACACTTTATATTTGCTAAAACATTTGCAGAGATATTCTTGTGACACTTGCTTGTGTCTTTCGGCTTTTCCCGGTTAGGGGTCGCCACAGTGGAACTCTGGTCTGCTAATGAATTTTTACGTACTGGCTTGCCGGGCCTAACGCACAACCTTCAACGAAGGAATGCCCATTCACGCATGTCGCTACACAGAAGACGCTCTAACTGAGAATAAAACGGGCAACGTCTAACTGTGAGGCGACAACGGTACTGCAACACCACCACCGCATTACTGCTTCCTCAAAAAAATCTTATATCCATACCTCTCAACTGTACAGATTTTCTCAGAATGTCTAGATTTTTGCCTCATATTTTTGGTCTGCTTTTTATAAAATTGTGGTTTTCTGGAAAATTAGTAGCAAATCATTGAAGACTTATTTTAGAAAATAATGACAGACATTTGAGTTTCAGACTTCATACCCTTCAGAAAATTCATGCTAATACAAAACCTGTTATTCTGTCAACTTTCTAAGTCTGCAAGAGCAACATTTAAAAATTGCCCCTATTTGTGGGCCTTTGTTCCACTTTTATTAATGGCACTGTCCAGATTTCTTGCTCTAAGAGGTTGAGAGGTATGCTTATATCTTAAGTTCAACCACCTCACACAAACAAAAAAAGTCATATAATTAAAAGGCTTTCCCCCTCACCTCACTAATGTAACATACCCTAACATCTGATGCAACACTATGGCGAATTATAAAAAGTAGGGAGGCAAAGCACGGGGAGGCTGAGGACATTTTCAGACACAATTAGTCATGTGAAAGTCTTCCAGAAATATGTTTGGTAGGAGAGGAATCTTTGCCTAAAGGTAAGATTGTGAAATGCATTGATTTGTAATCTGTTTACTTCCAAGTCAGTATATTTCTCTGTTTCTCCATTAACACTTAACAATATCCTAAAAAGAAGGAATCCATTGCTTTCAGGATTATCACATTACAAGTTTTAAAACATTACTCCAGAAGCATGAATAAAAATGCCAATGAACTATACCGTAAACATGAATAACAGACAGACAGAAAGACAAAGAATTACTGAAACACAATGTAAAGGAGTATGAATGGATACTGGAATTTCAAATTATTGCCCTTTACTGTAAAAAAGAAAAAAATTAAAAAGGTTTATCAGAGGGGTAAGGTGGTGTTTGTGTATAAGTTAAGCTTGAAAACAAACCATTTGTATGCTTGTAAGTATGTATGTATGTATGACTACTCTTCCCAAAATACTTCAAAAAGGTTTGCCTACATTTAATCATCTACCTAACAGAGAACAAATTACTTTAAAAAGAATTTTATGTTATACACTGTCTATTTAAAACAATGAGTAAAATTAATACTTTGCTGTTCTACTGTAAAAACAAATCTTATGAGGAATATGGACTGGGCAATTAAAAAGTGGTGAGGAAGAGAGGAAATTGCAGGCAACATAGCCTAACTTTTTTATCCTTAACAAAGGATATAACCAAATAAATGGTTAAATCCTGCCCCCATCACGAAGAATGACAGTTTCGATATTAAGCATACAGTTGTGAAATAAAATCAAAATGATATCTGGATAAGTATGATTTACTGCATGTAGCCATTACTGTTCTACTCAGAAGTAGAGAGTTAAATATTCAGCTAAATAACAAATGAACAATCACACCACCAGGATAAGAAAAAAGGCTTAGATCCAGCTCAAAAGTGGAACTACTTTGCTTCAAAATAATGGGAGCATCTGTGTGGCAGAATGCTACCATTATGGATAGTATAGCTAGAGGGAAAACATTAAACTTTACAACCCATGCAATTAAGCAACATATCAAAATAAGAATAACAAGGTGTAGAATTGAAATGCACTAAGTTACACAGTGACTGTGAGACTACCATACCATACTTGCCCCTTCTCACCTCATTGTCTCACTTTTGAACATATTTTCAGCCAGATCCTTCCTTGTTCATACTACCATCATGCCTCAATTCATGTTGAACCCCTTTGTGGACATTCACTCTTCTCCTGGACATCCAACCCGATGTGAGCATGGTTCATTAACAAGATCGCAAGTGAGGTCAACCCAGCCGTCTGACAGCTCTTCTCTCTGAGAACTGGTCAACCTGGCCAGTTTACTTAGCACCATTTCTCATGAAGACATACCTTCTTACCCATTTATTTTCCTCAGTATGCCATAGGAACTAAACTGAATAAATTTTAGCTTAAAACCAAACAATGGACAGGCATGACACATTCCTTTTTACATTTACTCCCATTAACACTAACATCGTAACTGATAAAATGATTGAATGAGAGCTTCTTAACTCTGAAACACAGACTTGGGTATCTTAACCAACTTGTAATTATCTGGAGACAGACCATCATGTGATCTTTGCTCCTTGGAACTATCACATATAAGGAAGGGACTCTTAAGTAAATGTGAGAACACAGAAAGTGGATTTTTGTACAAAATCTTCTAGAGCTCAAATCGATATCTTTTTTCTAAATGTTACACAAACTTATGATGCTATATACAAATAATATTGTCTTACCAGGAAATCTTAAAGACACCTCTGAAGCTTGTAACAGCATGTAAATATTGTTCGATGAAGTCAACAGTTTGACTTGAGGAATTGCAGTGTTAGGTAGTATACCAGTAAATTCAGCCACATTGAAGACTAAGTGCGCTATCTCATCATGTAACCAGAAGTAACCATAACTACTAGATCATGAGTTGCAGCTGAGGACTTGATCTTTATTCCACCAGATATAGTAAGAAAAAAGAAACACAGCACTTATGGAGCAGAAGGCGACAAATTTCATACCTTGTATACATTCTCTTTAACCTGGGAATAGCACAAATCTATGTAAAATGGAAACATAAATTATGAGACAGCAAGAATGAACTATTAGGGGGTCTATATTAGATCATCAAAACAGCAAAATTTAGAATGATCTAATATCAAACCCAATATCATGAATGCTGAAAACAGCGAAGCTACACAAAACCGAATTCTTTCCTAGGGAAAGAATTTGGTTGGCCGTTGTTGTGGCTTCATTGTTTTTAGCGATGCAGTGGAAAGTTACGGGTTGGGTTAAGTGTGTGATTGTGCAGACGTTTGGGTTAGGGCGTGGGATGGGTGAGTTAGGGTTAGGGCGCAGGTCAGGTAAGTGTGCAATTGTGACAGAATTTGGGGTTAGGGGTGGGATAAGTGAGTTAGGGTTAGGGCGCCGGTGAGGTGAGTGTGCGACAGTGAGAATTTGGGGTTGTGGTGGGTTAAGTGAGTTAGGGCGCTGGTGAGGTGAGTGTGCGATAGTGACGGACCTTAGGGTTAGGGTCTTGGTTAAGGTAAGTGGATAGATACTAGTGTATGTGCAGTGTAGTGTAGGGTTAGATGTAACTTTTAAATGTATGTGTGTGGATTGCTGCTTTTTAGTGTGTTTCTCGGAACAGCAAATTTTTTCCCCTGGGGAAAAAATTTGCTGTTTTGAGGTTTCGATATTGTTAGGGTTTGGGTTTTGCATTTCGACGTTAAGGCATTCGATAATGAACCATTTTGATGATCTGATATAGACCCATTTATTAGTATGTACTCTTTCAGATTTTAAGACTCACTGAATTGTACTGCACAAGAGGAGTAAGCCACCCCCTCCCCGCACACACACACACAGTTGGAAAAAAGAACACTTAAAACAAACAGAAATTACTCTTGCGTTAAATGCAAAAAAAAAATGTGTAAGTGATACAATGTTCTTTCAAAAAAAGAGAGAAAGAAAAAAGGAAAACATTTCTCCAAATTAAATGAAGCATGATTCTTCTGCTGTATTTAACTTACAAAAAAAGTCTTCATTATAAGAGCGTTATCTGCTTAGTAAAAGTTGAGACAGACTACTTCATAATCAATTTAATAACCAAAGTAGTAAATGTAAAAATCAATGAAACTGTTGAATGTTAATATAATTCTGTACACAGAGAATATCGCTAAATGAAAATGTTGCTGTATTTTGTATAGAACTGTTCCAGTCCTTTCTCACATGTTCATTGAAAGCTGTACAATGCTGACACAAGCAAACAGCTGCAAGTCCATTATAACCTTCTTCTTAGGAAACAGATGCAAGTTCAATATAACCTGCTCCCATGGAGGTATTGCAGACACCACCTATGATCATATATGACCTTATTGCTCTAACAGAGACCTGGTTCAAGGTATCAGAAAGTACCCCTGTGCTACCAGGCTATAACATATTCCACACATTTCAGCCCCAGAACTTGGACTGAAGCTCCAAAAGTGGTGGGGTTTCCATATTCATAAAGGATGCGCACAACTCCAGACTGGTGGCCCAACATGACACATCAGAGATACTTCAGGTGCAGCTAACATTGGGTAAGACAGCGATTCAGGTTGTAGACTGCTATAGGTCCCCAACCATGTCCGAAGACTCACACTCCATGTTCCTAAGCACCATGGAGAATATTAGGGTCTAACCTAACACTCTCATATTGGGCGACTTCAACTACCCCTCCATTAACTGGGAAAACTACTCATGTACCAATACACTTGCCCATTTCCTGGAATTCATTAACCCCAATGCCCTGGACCAGTTAATTCTTATCCCCACTAGAGGTACCAACATCCTTGACCTGGTCATTACTAACATGGGCGACCGTTGCTCTACACCAACAGTCAACTCCTCCCTGGTTAGATCCGACCACAAACGAATCATTTTGGAAATCCACAACCCCCCCCCCCCCACACACACACAAAGGTAACCGCCATGAAAAACTTCTCCAAAGCTTGCTTTGGGCTCCTTAAAAACAGAGGTGACTGACTTCACGGCACCCATGCAAACAGAGAATAGTTGCATAACCACCAAATCATACACCAATGCACTAAACAAACACGTACACAAATGCATGAATCTCGCCATACCCAATAGAACCAAGATGCTCTCCTCCAAAAAAAGGAAGCCAATCTGGTAGTCTCCTGCCATAAGCAAACTCTACAACAGAAGAAGGAAACTGATGTGGAATAAAGTGAAGTCCCAAGACTGGAAAAATTTCCTTATCAGCCTCAACAAAAAGTTGAGATCCCGCACCAAATTCTCTAAAGCTAGCTATGAAAACAGAATTGCAGCAGATAGTAAAGACAACCACAAGGCCTTCTATAGTTATGTAAAGAATCTCCACAGCAATACTCAGATTTGCTCTGAGCTACTGCACAATGGTACCTCCTATACTGAGCCAACAGATACTGCCAATATACTGGCCGACAGATTCAGTGCCAACTTTACCCCTCTCCCCTCCCCCAAAGTACCAATCACAATACCAGTACATTGCTAGGCACCCAGTATTACTGCTGCACATGTTAAAACAGCACTGTCCAAGGCCAAGAATACAGCTTCTATGGGACCTGACAATATCCCTGGCTGTGTTCTACATAAACTACAGAGTGAACTGGGATCTCAACTGTGGCCCTGTTCATTCACAGCCTCACCTCAGGCTTTGCCCCTACCGAATGGTGCACTGCTACAGTCATCCCTCTCCACAAAAGAGGAGCAACTACAGACCCTGGGAACTATCGCCCCATTAGCCTGATGAGTCCGATATGCAAAGCTATGGAATGCATCATCATGGATCTAATAAACAATGATATAGGGAATCTCAAAACTCTGGATCCCACAAAGTTTGGTTTTGTGTAGGTAGATCATGCCTGCTCAACTTGGTTGACTTCTTTGAGTCAGTCACCAGAGCTATGGATGAAGGCAAGGTGGTTTATATAGCCTACCTTGATCTGGCCAATGCTTTTGATACCATTCCCCACTCAGGAATGATAGAAAAACTCACTAAGCTAGGCATCGACCTCTGTATCACTAGGTGGGTTGCAAACTGGCTCACATATAGAACCCACAGTATGAAAGTAGCTGACTCCAAGTCAGACTGCTGATCAGTCACAGGTGGAGTCCCACAGGGTTTGGTCCTGGGTCCACTCCTGTTTGGTATCTACTTCTCTAAAGTCCAGGGCAACACGGGACTCTGACAAAGTTTGCAGGTGATTGCAAGTTTGGAGCTATTATTAACTCCCCAAGTGATGTTGATATCCTACAGAAAGGCCTCACTGAGACCAACGACTGGTGTCAGAACCATGGCCTTAAGCTCAATGCCAAAAAATGTATCATCATTCCCTTTGGGAAAAACCTGGTTCCCATGAATTACCACACTGATGGTAGTCCACTGAACACAGAAGGTGTTATAAGAGATGTGGGAACACAGGTTGACAGAAACCTCTCTTTTGACCACCTCATTATCATTGTGGTCAGAAAGTTCTTCTATGTGGCACATCTCATTACTAAGGGTTTTGCATCCCTCTACTATTCCCTCATTAAGCCAATCATTGAGTACAATGCCCCATTTGGCATGTACCTCACTAGACACCTGCAACAAAGTACAGTTGTGTACACTTACCATAAATGTAGATGTTAGAGTGTATTCACTATTGCAGTCATTACATTTGGGTAATCTGCTGGCAGGTTGCCCTCAGTCGGCCTGAATAACAAAGTCTTGGGTCCTGCATTGGTTACTGTCTCCACTTCCATGACGTCAGGTCATCAGGAGTATAAAATATGCAGCTGACGCCATTTTAATCAGTTATTTTGCCCCAGATGTCAGGTGCCCCCCAAATGGGAAGCAAACATATATATATAAACTGTAAATATATAAATGCATTTTAGAAACATAAACTTTACCTTCAACTAAAAGCAAATACACCACAAAGGCTTTTGAGTATAGTGAAGGAAAGAAAAGGTATAGAAAGGGGGCTGGCGGGTGGGTAATCCAGACTGCAACAGTGAATACACTCGAACATCTACATTTATGGTAAGTGTACACAACTGTGCTATGTTCTTTGTGTTTTACTGTTGCAGTCATTACATTTGGGTAGAAAGCCAAAGCTATGGATGGGAGGATGGAATTAAATGGCATTAAGAGCAGCTATAAGGCCCTGCAGGACTGCAGTGGCAAAGCCTGCCCTGGATTTAGAGAAGAGAGGTAAATGATAATGCTTTGTAAACGAATGAACTGAGCTCCAAGTAGCAGCTTCTAGAATGTCTCTGGTAGGGACCCCTCTGAGAAAGGCTGCTGAAGTTGAGGCAGCCCTGGTGGAATGGGATCTGATCCCCTTGGGCACATGTTTACCGTGGTGCAAGTAGCAGAAATGAATGCAATGGCTTACCCATTTAGAAATAGTCTGCTTTGATATAGCCTTCCACCCTGATCCTGCAGCAAATGTTACCAGTAGTTGCTCAGACTTTCTTAGAGATTTTGTCCTGTTTAAGTAGAGTCTTAGTTATTTGTGTACCTCCAATGAATGCAGAATCTGCTCCCCCTTGTTCTGCAGATTTGGGAAAAAAGTTGGTCTGGTTAAGCACCACACTGGATACCACCTTAGGCATAAAAGAAGGATTGGTCCTAAGGGCCACCCTGTCCGGGTAAAAAATAATGAAAGGCTCCACTGCCATGAGAGCCTGTTGTACTGAAACCCTTCTAGCTGAAGTGACTGCCAAAAGAAAAGCTGTCTTCCAAGAAAGAAATTTTATATCCGCAGAAGCTGCTGGTTCAAAAGGAGGCAGGGTGAGTTTTTCCAGCACAAAATTGAGATCCCATGCAGGAGTTGGTGCTCTCCTGGGAGACCTTAATTTTTTGGCCCCTCTGAGGTACTGTTTTAGCAAGGGATGAGAAAAGAGGGGATGCTCTGTGTTGTAGTGAGCTGAGATGGCAGAGGCATGGATTTTTATTGAAGAAAAAGATAGGCCCTTGTCAAGCATCTCAGTTAAGTATTGTAAAATCTGAGGAATATTGTGATTTGCTGTGTCGATTCCTTGTGCTTGGTTCCAAGCACAGAATCTCTTCCATTTATCAGCATAAGATTTTCTAGTACTAGGCTTTCTGACTTCCAAAAGGACATCCATCACAGGTTTACTGAGAGATGTGGTTGGTAAAATTAGTTGATTAGCCATGCTGCAAGATTCAGAGTTTGGAGATGAGTGTGCAGAATTTGATAGTTCTGCTGAGACAATAAATGAGGTGTTTGAGGCAAGTACCACGGGGGAAGGTGTGACATATTCCTTAGAAGCGGGTACCAGTGTTGGTGAGGCCAGTCCGGAGCAATTAGAATAATTTTTGTTTTTTCCTGTCTGATGTTTAGTAAGACCTTGGAGAGTAGAGGCAGAGGGGGTAAGGCATAGACTGATAGGTTTTTCTAGCTGAAGGATTAGAGCATCCATTTTCCATGCTTTTTTGTAATGAGTTCTTGTGCAGAATTTGTCCAACTGATAGCTTTGGGGAGAGGCAAATAGATCTATGTATGGGCTTCCCCATTTCTGTTTTAACATGCTGAAGATTTGTGGATCCAGTTTCCATTTGTGTCCATAAGATTTCTGCTTAGGTCATCTGCCAGAGTATTTTGCTTTCCTGGCAGGAACTGAGCTTGAAGATGTATTTGGTAAGTCAATGCTGTGTTCCACAAGGCCATGGCTAGTCTGCAGAGAGGGTAGGAATGGGTATCCCCCTGCTTGTTTATGTACCACATAACTGTGGTGTTGTCCATCTTTATCAGTTGTTGTCCTGGATGAAGTCCTTGAAGGCTGTCAGAGCATTCTAAACAGCTAGCATTTCTTTCTGGTTGATATGTAGATGCATTTGGTTTGGGCTCCATTTGCTCTGAACGCATCTCCCTGCCAGGTGGGCCCCCCAAGCATAGTCTGATGCATCTGTAGTTAGGGTTTGGGTGGCAGGGGGTAGAGTAAATGACAGTCCCTTGTTTTGGTGACATGTCTCTGCCCACCAAAGAAACTCCTGTTGCAGGCAGGGAATGAGAGGAATCATTGTTTTTAGGCTGTGACAATGTTAACTCCATAAGCGTTTTAGGTACCATTGAAGTTTCCTCATATGCAGCCTTGCATACGGAATGAGTAGAATGCAGGATGCCATAAACCCCAAAGCCTGCAGAACTTGTCTTGCAGATAACTGAGTTTTTGTTGCCATTTGTTTGAAATATGTTGTCAATTGCATTTGTTTGTCTAGCGTGAGGTAAGCCATCTGGGCAGTTGTATTCAAGCTTGCACCCAGGAATGTAATTATTTGAGAGGGTACCAGTTGTGATTTCTTTTCATTTATGGTGTACCCTAGGCATGCTAGAAGCCTTTTTACAAATGCTAGATGCTGAAGAAGAGTGTCCTTGTCCTCTTCCTGAATGAAACAATCGTCCAGATAAGGATACATTTGAATGTTTCTTTGTCTGCAGAATGCAATTAATGGTGCCAAGCACTTTGTAAAGACCCTGGGCACAGTAGATAAGCCAAAGGGCAGTGCAGAGAATTGGTAATGCAAAAAGCCTGCTTTGAAGTGGAGGTATCTGCTGCAAGATTCCCTTACTGGTATATGCAGGTATACCACTTTTAAGTCTAGAGTTACCAACCAGGCATTCTTGCCTAGCATAGGCAGTAGCTGTTGTAAAGTCAGCATTTTGAATTTTGGAATGTCCAGGAACGTGTTCAGAATTGATAAGTCCAGTATTGGACGTCATGATTTGTCTTTTCTGGGTACCAGAAATAGTCTTGAATAAAACCCTTGTCCTTTTTCTTTTTCTGGTACTGGTTGAATAGCCCCCATATCCATGAGGGACATGACTTGTTTATGGGCCTCTGCCCACTGGTTTTATGGCAGATCTGGCCATCTGTTTGGAATTGGCAAAGTGTGGAAATGAAATCTGTACCCTTGGGATACTATGTTTAATACCCATTTGTCCTGGGTAATTAACTGTCAATTTTGAGCATGAAGTGCTAGTTTCCCCCCCAAGGGAGCTGCCAAAAGATAAGTGCTTGGAGATGGTAGAGAAAAGTCATTGAGAATGCTTACTGTAGGGTTGTGCTTTGTTACCTCCAGATTTGTAGGTGGAGGCACCCCATTGTTTTGACTTGTAAGATCCCTGTGATTGATATCTGCAGCCTTTGGAGCGCCTGGGTTTGACCTGAGCAGCTCTGTTGGACACAGGAAAAGACCAATTCTTAGTAGGCCAGTGCCTACTGAACCTGGGTGGCTGCACTTGCAAGAAATTTTTTACAGTTTGCATAGATTTAGCTTTGTCTTCCATTTTCTTTAAAACCTCTTCTGCCTTAATAACAAACAGAGTATCATACTGTAAAGGGGCATCCAACAATTTAGCTTTAACATGATCAGGCAGATTTTGCTCCTTGAGCCAAGCATACCTTCTTATCACAGATTCAGTTACGGCAGCCCTGCAAGAGGCTTCCAAGGAATCAAAACCACATTGCAAAGTATGCTTTCCAACCTGTTCTGCTGAATGCAACAAATCCTGTAACAACTCTATTTTCCACACAATCAGAAATCAACATGAGTTTCTGTTTCAGTAAGCCCATAACATGCTGTTGATATTTAAGCATATGAAACTGGCAGTTTAAAGCCCTGATTGCCAAGGTTGCAGACGTATAAACCTTCTTACCTCATCTATCCAGCGCCCTGGAATCTCTATCAGAAGGGGTAGGATTTTTGGCTGTATAAGCTTTAACACCCTTGGGACCCTGAGAAATAGTGTCAGGATCAGCAGCAGGATTTTTGAAAAGAAATTTGTGGGAGTCAGGAACCCTGTAATATCTGTCTGACTTACTAGGAACCGGAGGCAGGGAATCAGGAGCCATGCTTGATTCCAAGAACACATCATCAACAATGTCTAATACAGGAGGTACTGCCAAAGGCCTATGCTGAGGAAGAAGAAGAAAATCTATAAGCCTCTTTTTTGATTCAGAGAAGTCCTGACTCTCCTAGTGAAAATGTTCCCTTAAAATATGCAAAGTCTCTCCTAAAGAGTAATCCTCAGGAGGAGATGCAGATGGGATGGATTCCTCTGCATCAGAATCCTCATAAGGTGGAATAGAAAATTTTTGATCAGAAGAAATGGAAACCTAATCTGAAGATTCATAATCAGTGCCTTGCCTAGGCATCTTAGCAGGGGGGGGGGGGTTTGGGAACCCCTGATCAAGGTAATTAAATCCTCAGCCATTTTGATAATTTGTTTTTTAGGCATATGGGCCTGAGCACGTGGCTCATGTATCATTTTTTTAGACACAGAAGTCATTTTTGGCCTTGTTTTTGTTGTTGGCGTTGAATTAATATAAAAATGTTGAGGCCTGAAAACACCCTCAGAAGCCGCTGTCTGCTCAGCGGCTTCAGACCCATCCAAGGGAGATACATCCACAGGTTCAATACTTTGCGAATCTCGAGGCATACCGGACTCCGAATTGGTCTCGGTAGAGGCCTGTGGCTCAAAAGTAGCGGGTATCAGGGGCTGCAAAAGCACCTCACTGAGTACTGGCGACTGGCTTAGGAGAAGCTTTGTCGGTTTTGGACCTCGACGGTCTGTCTATTTTTCCTTGCATTTTTTTGTGAACTCCGGTAGTTGGATTGCTAACCGACAACATTTCAGGGTAGTCAAATCTTGAACCAAAATATTTAGAAGCAAAAATATACCGATGCTCAATAGTGCGTTGGTTAAATTTAGCACAAAACCGACAGCAAGGCACGTTGTGATCAGGGCCTAAGGAATACAGTACAAATGAAAATCCTTATGAGGTATTTGCTTCCCACAAGTAATGCAATTATTAACTTTTACTGACATCGGTAAGGAGCAAGAAAAAGTTTCCCCAACGGGGTACTTAGCTTTAGTTTGAAGACTTCGGTTCTGAAACTCAAAAACGAAAATTTCAGGAGTCCGCCGACCGGCACTTGCGAACTGCTTCTGCTTCGGGCACCGTGCGGCAAGAAAGACTGATTAAAATGGCATCGACTGCATGTTTTATACCCCTGATGACCTGACGTCATGGAAGAGGAGACAGCAACCGACACAGGACCCAAGACTGCCAGCAGATTACCCAAATGTAATGACTGCAACAGTGAAACATGAAGAACATCTGGAGAGGCCGCAAAATTACCTTCACAAAGAGGATTAAACACGTGTCCTATATGGACAGAATCAAAAAACTCCAACTATTCTCGGTCTCATATCGCCTACTTAGAGGCAATCTCTGCTTGACTTACAAAGCCATGTCTGACCCAGCTCTGTTAGAAATGCTACATCTAAAGAAATCTCAATCCCTCCACACTACATGCTCCAGAGACCTCAACCTCATTACCACAATCAACAGAATGTGCTGGAGGGACAGGTTCATAACCCAGAGACTGCCCATGCTATGGAATAGACTTCCCATACATGTCAAACAGAGCACCTCACTGGCCTTCTTCAAGAGAGATCTTGATGAGTGGATGGGAAATAGAAAATTCTCCCCAGGGATCACTCCAATAATTCTCCCTGGGGATCACTCCAATGGCTCTACAAGACAGAGGCACTGGGAACCATTGGTGCCGAAGCCATAGCGTGAGGCAGGAGGGTCGACCCCCCACCCACTTTTGCAGCACTTGCAATGTCTCAACCATCCTGGGTGCACATTTGCATCAGCTTTGCAGCACTTACGATGGCTCAACCATCTAGAATGCATGTCTGTTTGAATACAGGATGTTGCAGGATTTATGCACTATGCCGTTTCTGTTTGAATACAGGAGGATTTATGCACTATGCCATTCAGGAATGGTGGATTTCCTTTCTTCCAACTTCAGAGCCGCAGATTCCATTCAAACTGCCTTTCAGGCAGAAGGTATTGTTCTAACTGTTCGTAATACCCAGTTTCCTTCACCATCTTCTAAGACGGCGTCTTTAAATACACGAACTTGCACACCGTATGCACTATTCACAACACAACAAGCAAGCAACACTCCCTATACAAAGGGTGTGTGTGTGTGCCTGTGTGAAAATGCCCCCATCAGGATACATCTGGTGGCTAGAGGCACACAGGCTCAAACCCTGCACCTTGGGTGCAGGTAATAAGAGCCTAAAGTCCCTAGCCACCATCACTTGTGAATTTATGCCTCACATTTTTGTTTTGTTCTGTTCCTCATTAAATCTCTAGTTTTCAGGAGCAGTAAAACAAAACCTTTTATGCTAGCAATTTTCTAAGTTTATAAGATCAGTATTTGAAATGTGTCCCTATTTTGGGGCTGTATTCCCCTCATTATTGGCTTTGTTCTGTATTTTTGTGCTAGGAGGCTGAGAGCTATGGTGATAAATGAGAACTGAATTCACTAAATGATAGCCATTTACATTTGTCTTCCTGTCTTTCAGGAAGCTGCTGATATAGCTTAGTGGTATGTTGCTGTGACTATAGTGCACAGTGTTCTGGGTTCAAGAAATGGCAGTGAAATGTACAATGGTAACACAACATTTTATGCAAGCAACTTTCCAAAATTATACAAGCAATGTTTAAAATGTGTCCCTGGTGTTTGGCCTTTTGCCACCCCCAATTGAAAATAAGTGCAAGAAGCTGTGCAACATGCCTATGGCTTACACTACTCTGACTCTGTATTTGTATTTATATGTGTATACATATATATATATATATATATATATATATATATATATATATATATATATATATATATATATATATATATATATATATATATATATATATATATATATATACTGTGCAGAAGAAGACTGCTATCATGGAAATGTTCTGAATAGGGCAGTTTTGTTGTTACTGGTGCATGCATTTTGCTTCATTGCCTACTGGAAAAATGTTCAAACAATAAATTTAAAATGCGCTCTGACTTAAGTCTAACAAGTGTGCTGTATTATACAAGGAATATAATTTAATAAAGTCAGGAAGGTGTATCAAAGAACGCATGTATGTTTCTTGTTTTGTGCATAAGGGGCCTCTGATTTGAAGACAGCCCAAAGGTAATCTTTATCCACCACTGGCCAGATGCATTTTCTTCGGATGTGGTGTGGGTTTTAATGCTATTTCAATGAATGTGAGTTTCAAGGGCAGAGAAGTTTTAATGTCAAGTCTATTTTCATTGTGATAAAGTATTGCTTTGTTTAACAGATATCTGTTAGTGTTTGTGCATTGTGCTATAAAATGTAAAAAAAAAATAAAATCCAAAAATGCAACTTGGATTTAAGGATGTGCAATAGAAAATGTACTCCAGGATTGCCCCTCATGCCACTAATGGATAAAGGCAGTTCCTAAATGCTGCATCCCATATATGGGTCCCCTCAAATTATCTATGGAATGATCACAGTTATTCTCACTATGGCTAATATACAATTATCAGCCATGGGATAGGTAAGACCCATCAGAAAATGTTAATTCAAGAATCATGCACCAAAAGGGATTTGGTTACGCTTAAAAAGTCCTCAGAGTGAACCTACGGTGAGGTAGTAAATAGTTATAAAAAATGCCCTTTTTAGATCACTAAGTGCCCCTCTCACCCTCTGCCCACCTACAGTCTTCAACAGCTTCCGGCACCTTTGCTGGGAACTAAGGTCGGGTGGCACGATGCCAGGGTAATCCTATGGGCTAGGCTTGTAAAGGCTCCAGGCCATTAGCCTAATACACACCTATAAACCTGTGAACCTATTGTACATGGATGTGCTCCATGCTATAAGTGTTCATCTCAAAAGTAACATTCAAAGAAAATGTGCAAGTCGATATGGATTCCCTTGTTTAAGACTACAGTTATGTGACTGGTTCTTTTTCTGCTTTTACAGATGTAAGCAGTAATTATCATTTTTAACAGAAAGCCAATAAAGATATAGGATATATACCTCTCAACCTCTTAGCACAAGAAATCTGGACAAAGCCTGACATAATGGGAGGACAAAGGCCCAAAAATAGGGACACTTTTTAAATATTGCTCTTATAAACTTATAAAGTTGCTAGAATAACAGGATTTTTGTTAGTATACATTTTTCTGAAGGATATGAAGTCTGAAACTCAAGAACAAGTCATTACTTGGTAACTTTAATCCTTAGATCATCCCAGTGATTTGTCTAAAGAAACAAACCGGAAATATGAGACAAAAATCTGGACATTCTGCAAAATGCTGTACAGTTCAGAGGTTATGTCAGGATATGCCATGTCCTTATAATAAAGATAAATTAATAGAGGGTACTTCTCTTGTCATGCTTCTAGGACTCAAAATTGTATCACCTAGAGCATCACCTCTCTGCAAACCAGAGGAATTTGATTTTCAGATTTACTGATTGCAGAAACTGCAATAAAGAAAACATACGTGAGCAGCAGGCACTGCCAATGCTATGCTGTTTGAGAATAGTTATTTCTTCTAATGAAGTGTGGCTTATAATAGGTAGTTGAAGTACTAGCATTTCAGACAGCAGAGGATGGAGACGTATAATTTTATGCATTCTGAATAGTGTAGTAAGGTCCTACCAAATGATTCAAGGTGAGGTACAATTCATTTCAAGAAACCAAACTAAAGTAATGCTGACATCAACATCTTAGTAAGTCTTGGAATGTGGGAATTTTTCAGTTTCATTCTAGACAGCCATCTCTGCTCACTGTCCAGGGACTTAGAATTATTTTTGTTGTAGCCTCCCAATATATCTCTCAACCTCTTAGTGTTAAGAGTTCTGGACAAAGCCAAAAATAATTGGGGGGGGGGGTCAACGACTGAAAATTAGGGAGACATTTTAAATATTGCTCTTATAAACTTAGAAAGCTGCTAAAATAACAAGTTTTATAGGTTCATAGGTTGGTACTGGGCTATCTGCCCAAAGGCATATATTAGCCCAGCCATATTGTGCGGTATTCACCGCCCCTTTAGTAGTTCCCTAGACCCTTGTACTAGCAGCTAGTACCCTTGGCCCCTATCTAGTAGTGCTGTTGGTGTGATACCTGGTGTGAACTTTCTGTTACCCATCCACTCATCAAGGTTCCTGTTGAAGAGTGATAGTGAGGGGCTCTGTCTTATGTACATCGGGACCCTGTTCCATAGTAAGGGAAGTCTCTGCGAAGGGAGTCTATCCCTCCAGCATGTTCTATTCATTGTTGTGTTGAGGTTTATATCCCTAGAGTGTGTAGCTCCAGTAGATTTGGTTTTGCTAAGATGGAGCATGTTCAACAATTCTGGGTTGGACATGACTCTGTACGTTAGACAGAGATCACCTCTGAGAAAGCGGTATGCAACAGAGAACAGTCTTAGCTTTTTCAATTGTGCTGCATAGGGCAACTGTTTGAGGCCAGTAATCCTCTTGGTTAGGTACCTCTGTGGTCTCTCCAGCTGCTGGAGATGTCTAGCCAGGTACATTCCAATTGGTGCATTGTACTCAATAATGGGTCTGATGAGGGAAGAGTAGAGGGGCACCATTACATCCTTAGATCTTGATGCGAAACCTTTCGTGATCAGATGGGTCACATAGAAGGATTTTCTAACCACTTTGGCAACATGGTTATCAAAGGAAAGCTGACTATCTACTTGGATCCCTAGATCCCTTATTTCTTCTTCAGATTTCAGGGGATTACCGCCTATGTTGTAGTTTGCAGGTACTCTGTTTTTTCCAAAGGGGATTACTACGCTTTTTTTTGCATTTAGCTTGAGACCATGGCTTTGACACCATGCATCAGTCTCATTTAGGCCCTTCTGGAGGATCTCCATGTCGGCTGGAGACTCTATTATAGCACCCAGTTTGCAGTCAGCCACAGCCCTTCCGTGCTTGCCTGTACTTCTGAGAAGTATATGCCAAACAGGAGGGGCCTCAGGACAGAGCCCTGAGGCACACCACTCATTACTGGTCTGGATTCAGACATAGATCCTGCTACTCTTACTTTATGGGATCTGTCTGAGAGCCAGTTTGCGATCCATCTTGTGACATAAGGGTTTATGCCCAGGCTGGTGAGCTTATCAATAATACCTGAATGGGGAATGGTGTCAAATGCTTTAGCAAGGTCAAGGTAAGCAGTGTATCTGAAACCCAAAACTTTGCTATTATTTAGTGACCTCAATACTCAATGTTCTGCCAAAAAAAAAAAAAAAACGTGAATTTTATCAGGAAAAGATCAATAGTACGATTCAAAAATATGAACATTCTGCGAAAATCTGAACAGTTGAGAAGTATGCCTACCAACAAACTGCACTGCCCTACAAACTACAGATATCTGACTAAAGACAGTTACTTTCTCATTTTATTGGTTGTTTAAAACTCATTTTCTCCAAAAATGAAAATAAAGTTATGAAATATTTACTAAAATTGAAGAATATCTGCTATTATCTAGCTGTATTTTTTTTATTCAGCAACATTTTTTGGAGGCCATTTATGTACACGTTTGGGAAGTATACATGTACATATATAAACTTAGCATAATGGCTATAGCAGGTGAATAATTTAGTGTTCACTCACACTAATGAGGAGACATTGAAGGTACAATTTAGCATCATGTGACCAAGCAGGAAATAACCTTCCTACACCAGAGGAAATGGGATGTGTACACACCTCTTTTAAATATTTGTAGACAGGCACTATACTTTACTATGTGCTTGCAGACACCTGGGTGGCAGTATACTGCATCAGGATTTAAAGTCTTACAAGAGGGCAGGATTTAAAATGCTTGTGCATGGCTCACATGAAGCTAACTGACAGATTTACTTGCTGCTGTGAGCAACATTAGCAGATATATCTTTACGAATAAAATTAGTGAATGAAATTAAGGTGTAGCACTAACCTCACATGCTTAAAACTTCATTCATGGGGTTAATCACAGAAAGCACTTTAGAAACATTATGAATTAAGATAGTGCCTGAGTGAAATTGTAGCACTGGTTGCACACATCTGCAGCTTCAGTTATTTAATACCATATCAATAGAGTTATGTTACAGTAAGTTGGAGGCATACAGCATCCACTGACACCATGCAGATTTAAGTGTATGGGGGGTGTGTGGACTTTTCATTTAATTTTGTTTCTGTACTGGATGTATCAGTTTTTCTCTGAATAAACTTTCAAACTGACTTCCTTCTAGAATCAGTCTCTTATTACTCGTTTTTATTTTCACCAGATTTGTAAATGTGCGTCTTTGCCCATACAGAAAATTCATGGCATGACTCAAAGATGCATGCATAAAAATCACTAGTGAAGGGAGGGCAGAAAATGACTCACGGGCCAGATTTAGCCCAAAGGACTACCCACTGAATAGTCATAACTTACAGGATCGTTCCTGTCCATAACTACCAATGCCCACAACAGACAAAAACACAGGCACAGATACCTGTATATGTATACAAAACACACACACACACACACACACACAAAGCATTGTGGTGCAGATAAAGGTAGTACCAATCAACGACTTCATTGTTTCATGAAGCATGAAAAAATATGTGTTTGCATACATCTAGGTGCAAGTAAATATATATATATATATATATATATATATATATATATATATATATATATATATATTAGTTATGCAAAATCGTAAATAACTTGACTATTTGCCTAATGAAACAGTGGGACTTTTAAAGTTTCCTGTGAGTGAGAACTCAGTTTTGGCACACAATGGATCTTGTAGCCAGGGGGAAGGTAGTCTTGCTTAAAAGCTACAATGTTTGAACAGGACAACAGATCCTATGTCAGGTATTGCAGGACTATCTTTATCCAGTATTAGGTAGGGCAGCACATTTTTTGATACCCAGGGTGGGACATTTCTTACCAAAAAATGTTGTTCAAGAAAAAGTACACCTTCAGCCGTTGCAAATGACTGGTCTTCATCTTATTACTTAAGTACTGACTGATTACTCACTTTCTGTACAGCTTAGAGGAAGAAAATATCACTTCTTATATCAGGACATTTGACATCTTTTTGTGCTTTTTGTTCAGAAGATACAACTGTTTAAATCAGGAATGTCCTATGGAAAAAGTGGCAGGCTACAACCTTAACATTAGCAACACTTTCAGGTCGCACCTTGAGTTTAAAATGAGCTGAGATTTTCTGAATCTTGGATTTGTTGCATCAGTAATAATAAGCAACTGCACATTTTACGTGTTTAGAGGCTGAACTTATGCTATATAAACACAGTCAGTTAAACCACTGAGTCAATAGTGGGTGGAAATAATTTCTACTTACCAGAGTATTGTCTTTTTACAAATGGTCATGTGCACTAGGTAATTAATATTTTGCACGTCAAACTGGTGTTATAATTTAACATCCACTGCTCTATTCATTTCCATCTTCCTCCTATTCGCTTCCACATTCCTTCTGTGTAATCCATATTTGCACTCTCACTTATTTGTTTTTTCAGTAACTGTACTCACTCACTCTCTCTCTCTGTGTCTCTCTATTCTGTCTTCCTACTCTCATATTTCTTTACTGGTTTTCTTCTCTCTGTCTCTGTATAAGGAGAGATTTGCTTTTGCTCTGCTAAATCTCTCATGCCTTTTGAAAGTATTGTAACAGCTTCAAGAACACACAAGCAAAGTAATGAAGTAACACTGCTGTCAGAGATCTTTAGAGAAACAAAATGAACTCTCTGAGATGCTAATAATTTTGTGTTATGTACCCCGCATATCTCCCTGTTTTGTCAAGGTCTGCTAAGTGAACTTCACTTGCTCATCATTATTCGTTAAACCATATAAAGAAGTACAATAATGGTATATGTAGTATGTCATGTTAGCTTATGTTGAACAAACATTTTTTTCTGAAAAAAATTTAAGTCCATAAAATAGTGTTACTAAAACCTTTCACTAGGACACAGCACTCTGAACTCACTGCAGGATCATGATCCACACATGTGCAGACTGATTGGTGCCTGCTAACATGGTGGTGGGCAAGTCTCACTTCATTCCCCTCTCACCTCTAATTCCTCAGCCATCTCCAGGCTAAAAAAATGTCAACAAATCTCCATACCCACTCACTAAACAATAAGACCCTCCACTTAGTCAGAGAGCTCAAGTACAATCCACTTCACACTTGATTACTTCATAACACAAACAACCCTATCACAACCTCAAACACATCATCTAACATCTGAATACCACATCCACCATTCAAGATCACTTCCAGCATAACAATATTTTACTCAACCTTCAACAACCTTATACAATCCTTTTCTTGTATATATTGAACACTTCAAAAACACTGTTCTTTTCCTTTCTCCTTACCTCAGCTTCTGCAAAATCCCACTACAAACTTACTTCTACTGCTACACTCACCAATCTCTGCACTTGTAGCATCCACACTGTTACATCCAATGCTTTTCACTACCCCCAAAATCTTCTCAACAATGATCAACTCTCTGACTAAGAGGACAATTTACTAACACTGCTTCACTCAAAAATCCACACATTTGAAACATCATATCTCTCACTTGTGCCTTAGTCATAACAAAAGCAATAGAAACAAGCTCTATCACATCAGATCCTTTTGTCCTTCTCCTCTCCAGATATGCTTGCCATTACTGAATCATGGCTGAAAAACAGTCACCTACATATTCACAATTTTTTCCCCATGCTAAAAGTTTGATACCTATTCTGGAACCTGGAATAGGACAGGTGGAGGTGCTATACTTTTGCACAAATTTACACTTAATACTAGGTTATCCAAGCAAACCAAACAACTGACTGTCAGCCTAACTGGATCAGAAGCAACGCTAGGGTTGGGAAAAGGGGGCAGTAACATTAAACACAAAGAGTAAGGAGTTACAATTGGCTGATGCATTTTTTATTAGTTTTATGTTTCTCATGTAAACACAAGGGCAGGAGCAAAGCAGGAAGAAATTATGACCTAGGGGAGGAGTGCAGATTGGAGAATTGGCCCTTTTTTTTATTTTGCTCCTCAATCTAACATTGAGGGGCTCCAGACCAGGGTGAGGCATTGAGCAAAATGAAGCAGCTGCAATGCTGAACTCGATACTTAGTAAACTGCCAATTAAGCACTCTGAGCCCATACCCAGCCCCACCCCTTAAACCTCACCTTTAAATGCAAACGATCTCTGCAAAACACACTGGCAGCCATCAAACCAAATACAGCAGAGTCTCTGTTAACCGGACCTCAAGCAACCAGCACTCTCAAGCAACTGGCAGTTTTGATTGGCTTGTATGCCAGTACATGAGCCAATCAAAACTTGCAAAGCAGAGCTACTTCTACTCAATGCAGAACAGTGACAAACCAATCAAAAATCGCAAAGTGGAGCCACTTTTGGATTTTTGATTGGCTTGTATAGTGGCATACAAACCAATCAAAAATCACATAGCAGAGCCTCTTCTGTGAAAAGTGAAACAACGGGCTGTTCTGCATTGAGTAGAAGTGGCACCACTCTTCTCTCTGTCATTCCCACTATATTTGTGTTATATTTCCCCAAATGTTCATTTATAGAAGCTAGGGATAGGCAAAAATGACTGTTTTCTCTCTCTCTTTTCACGGCCTGCAGTGTGTACTTCAGCTATAATAACTATATATATATATATATATATATATATATATATATAAAAACTCCAAACCTGCTTCCACCAGTCATTTCTTGACCATCTCCTCTAGACAAAATCCTTGAGAAACTGATTTGTAACCAACTTACCTACAAAATACCACTTCCTCTCCAACAACAAAAACAGCTTTTGGTGGGAGAATCACTTTGATAGAACTTTGGAATCTAACTGATGACATTTTAACTAAAGTGGACAATGTGAATCTAAGCAAAGTTGTGTTCCTTGATCTGGCATGAGCCTTTGATATGGTCAATAAGTTAAACTTTTTCTAACCCAAAGCTAAGACATTGGCAATGGCCCAGAAAACAGTCAGTGTCTCAAAGACTTTCTCTCCAACAGATCGTTTATGAAAAATATTGTTTCCTTTCTCACAGGTGCTGTCTAACTTTGTCAGGTGGTCCATAAGGCTCTATAATTACCCCTTTACTTTTCTCCATTTTTATAAATGAACTACCTTTGGACCTTGGAGCTGGATCTTGATCAAATAGGGCCCAAGGCAGGTTGATGGATCCGATTACTTGGCTATTTCTCCCCAGTTACCATAAACACTGTTAAAACCTGTCAGTGTACACACTATTTTCTTCTTTACTTCTACAATGTTTACACATATTTGGACTTAATTTAAAGCTTTTATTTTAAAATTTATAGCACAGACACTGATAGACATTTGCCTAACAAAACAATATTGTCTCACAATGAAAACTGAGTTAGCATTAACAATAAACTTCTCTGCCCTTGAAACTCACATTCATTGAAATGGAATTGAAAACCACATTCTAAGACAATGCATCTGGTCAGTGGTAGTTTAAGTTTACCTTTGGGATATTTTCAAACCATAAGCCCCTTTTACACATAATTAGGACCATGCATACATATGTGTGTTTCCTTTTATAATTTTATTTATTTATCATATTTGTTTACCGGGTAGTGTCAAACTGGGCTGGTAGGCCCGTTTTCAGTGGAGACCTGGGGAGAAAAGCTCCACACAAAAAAATAAAGATACAGTACTAATTAAAAAGAATATACACTACTACATTAATATGAAAAAAAAAATATTTATCATGATTACCAAAATTTACAAACAAAAGATTTGATAAAATTCTTTAGTGTCATAACATTATAAATGTAAATGCAGGGATCTGGATAACTAGTTAAAAGCTGAAAACAACCAGTGAACAGACTTAGACTGAGAAGTCATAATACAGCACCACTTGTTGGAATGTGTTTTAAATTTTTTAACATTTTTCCAGTAAGCAATGAAACAAAATGTACAAACCAATAACGACAAAACTGCCCATTTCAGAAAATTTCAACCATAAAAGGCCCCCCCAAATTTTGGTCATTGCAATCCACCAATATCAGTCAATATGCACAGCTTCTGCAGAAATAAAAGTAATCTGCATAATTCCACATTAAAGAGATCTGTAACTAATGAAGAGGTTGATACTAGCAAACAACTTTATATTTCAATATTTCATCTACAAATTCAGTGCCTGCTGCCGTTGAAGAATAAATTGCCTATGTTACATTAAGAAAAAAATAGTAAACAGCTAATACTGCAATAGAGAACGGATGGCAAACCAGCAACAGGTTCATAGTTATAAGGCATCTTATCCAAAGGATGACACTCTCGGACTGCAGCACCCACCCCCCCTTAAAGTACAACACAGTATCAGAAATCCATCTACATAGTGTGTAGTAAAACCCACAGCCTTCTGCATCAAAAGGATGTATGCTACCTGTTGTGCTAGTAACGGTGCTTTCAAATTCTCTAGCACACATAGTGACGACCATTTGATACACACAACAGTTGCACATTGAAAACAGACTTAGCATGAGCAGCAGTAAACTTTTCTTCCCTTGAAGCTCACAATTCCTTGCAAATGTACAGAAGCTCACAGTTCCTTGCAAATGTACTGAACCTCACAATTTCTTGCAAATATAATGAAACTCACAATTCTTTGAAAATGCAATGAAATTCATAGTTGGTTTAGAGGATTTGGCTCTTCTCACCTGTAACTAAGGTATAGGGTTTGAGCCTGGCTCAATTAATTAACATGTCCCCTATAACTAGGGCAACAGACAGACACACACACACACACACACACACACACACACACACACACACACACACACACACACACACAACCTATTTGTCTGGAGCTTGCTTCACAGAGTTCAACAGCATAACAGCATCTCCTACCCATTTATCCAGAGCTTCTTTCTTAAAATAATCATGCGCACAGCTCCAGTTTAAATGTGAGTGCATCCAAAAAAAAAAAACAGAAAGAAAGAAAAACAAACTCAGATCCAAAATTAACTACCTTCTAAGTCTGGGCCAATAAAATATTTCAATAACTTTCCTTTGTAAGCCTCCACCTCAGTTAAAAACTCAACCATTCTACAAACCAAATGCCAGAGAACTGACTGTATCACATAACTTGTATATCATTGTTCTAAGTGCAAGTCTTATATTGCTACACCTTGCAAACTCAGTTCATCACTTTCTGCAAGAATCTACATTATATAAGTGGGTCTATATTACAAGATCGAGAATCTTTTTGAGCGAATCGGAATTGAGCGACATGTATAGCACGAACCACGGTAACCGCGAACATTCAAAACCACGAAACATGAAATGTCGAAGTGTCATAGTTGGCAGTCTGGGGTATAGCTCCGTAAGGTAAGTGTGCGATAGTTACGGACCTTAGGGTTAGGGTGCGGGTTAAGGTAAGTGCATAGACAGGTAATGTATGTAAGGTTTAGTGTAGGGTTAGAAGTAGGGTTTTATTAAGTGTATGTGTGTGGATTATTTGTTTTGTTTGGGTATATGTCTGTAGGGTAAGTGTGCGATAGTTACGGACCTTAGGGTTAGGGTGTGGGTTAAGGTAAGAGTATAGATAGTAATGTATGTAAGGTTTAGTGTAGGGTTAGAAGTAGGGTTTGGTTAGTGTATGTGTGTGTTTTATTTATTATGTTTGGGCATGTAGTATATAGCGCGCTGTGGTGTTGGCCGACTATGATAATTCGAGATTTGAAATTTTGCAGTTTAGAGAGTTCGGCGTAATTGCGGTTTGGGCTATGTGTGTCGGTGTTGTGGTGTTCGCTCAAACGGGTTTTTGATTACGTGATATAGACCCATATAAGTATGTACATAGGAACTCTTCTGCATGGAAAGATTTGTTTCTTTCGGTTACATACTTGTAAATCCATTTAGCTTACATATTTGCTAGCTCATATTCCTTAATGTCAAATGTTTGATTCTTCTTTAAGTACATACAATGTTTGGTTGTATCGATTACCTATGATTGTTTTAAATGAACATTTTTGCTGTTACAGATTTGCAAGTAATTCAGGCTGAACCTGCAACTGGTTATTCTATGAACAGTGCTCTATGCTAGAAACAAATATAAATAAAATAAATATGAATGTCTTACAGTAACTGGGAGAAATACAGCTAGAGAATAATTTGGTCTAACATATGAAAAATGTATATACCACAGTAACTTACCGAGAAATTCTAGCGGACATGATATGAGAATTCTACTTGTCTTATTTGTATTTTGGTTTACAAGAATTTTGCAATCCTTTTATCATCTATGAAGCAATGGTCTTGTAACTTGTGCAACTCATAATCCCAAAATAAACTGTAAGCGACTTCACAAGCTGCACTTACCAGGAATATTCTTCCACTATACAATACAAGAAAAGAGCCTGAGCCCTTTTAATACAACAGTATCATTTATCTGTTACCACTCCTCTTTTGAGGGCCTTAAGTAGTAGTAGGAGTATTAGGGGGTGGGGAATGGATGGTGACACCCCATAAGCACTGGTGCATGGCTCAGTTCTACCAATGGCTAGCCATGATCTCTACCACTGTCCTTTTTCAGTCGCCTTCAGTGCATCATGTCTAGTCTCACTAACTGATGCCAATGACCTACTCTATCCACTACACACATAACTTGGTTTCAGGAAGTGTTGTAGAGCCACTGTTGCATTTACTGAGTTTACTGCATGTTTATTCTCAAAATGCTAGCAAACTGACACCTTGCTAAGACCATATTTCATGAACTTGTAGATCTATTAGGTGCTGCCTATAGGTCCTTCAGTTGGTTTACTGGTCGTGTTAGCTCTCTTTGCTGAAGTGATGAATCTATATAAACAATATGCAGACATAAAAATAATCTTCGGCCCACTTTTTCTATGTACTCTCTTCTTCCCAGGCATTCTCTTAATCAGTAACTTATCAGTCAATTCAAGTACAACTCATAACGTACATTATAAACTATCCTTGGTGCAAAGACTCCACAAAGACAATCAGTAATGTGACATATGTATTACATTCCTTTAACTTTCAAATCTCTACTCTAGTTGAAGTGTGTCCATGCTACTGGCTTGTAGTCATCAGCTAATATATTTTGCATTTATTTTCAGAATACTCAAAGCAATTTTCTGGAAACTTCTTTTCACTTATGTTGTACTTTGACTTACCCATAGTTACTTCAAGTTGGCACTTCTTAACATAGAGTCGGCTAACATTTTGGCGATGATAGTAGCAGGATAAATACATAAGGTTGTCATGTTTTTATCTCAGCATCCCATGGTTTTCATCAATCATTCATCCCAATGTACTTAAACAGTTAATTTTCTGACATATAATCCTTAAAGTTACAGCTTGTATGTTGAGCCATGGGCACAATGAAGTAGTCACTTTTACAGATAAGTAGAATGCTTTTCTAATTTTCTGCTGCTCTGCCTTCACTAAAGACAATTTTAAATAAGTGGAAAAGTTTCCATTAGCTGTACGTAGTTTGTTTTCTACAAAGACATGCCTGAAAGCAAACAAACTATAAATTATATAGAACCATTCTATTCATAAACAAGATACGTAAAGCAATGCACACTGTAGTTCACTCTTAGCTGCTGATGACAGAGATTCACATAGTCCCAAAGCCCCACTAGGCTATATTATAAAACCTTCAGTGGACCAATAAAAGCTATCACATTACATCTACGTTTCACCACTCAGTACAAAACTGAGTGTTCATTTGTTCACAAACCAAAAGTAACTTGATATGAAATCAGGAAACAGTCACGGTCTCCATATTCTAGTTTAGGTTATTGCTCTGGCTAGCAAACACACTTTTATACGATCACAAACCAACCTCTTTTCTAGTACTTTACTCGCACAGACACAGAAGAGTACAACATTTTGCCAAAACTAAGGGATGTGAGAGGGCTTACAAAGTGTCTTAAACACACAAGAGTTAGAGCTTCTTTACAAATTAAATTTAGCTGGTCTAAAATAAAACATTTTCTACAGTGAATATAATACAAGTAATACTCTTAAAAACAAATCGTTGTTTCCCATTTTAAACTTAGCACAATTTTTTTTATTAACTGAGGAGCCAAAAGCAGCAAATGGTAATGTCATGGGCATCCTTAACAAATCTGTCACACCAAGTGCCTTTGTTTGTCATTGTGCTAAGAACCTCTGATTGGGAGACCATTGACTGACTGGTAATGCACATCAGCTGAGAGTGCGCTTCCCCAAAGAACTTTATTCTTGGAAAAGCCTAGAATCTTTCCATCTTAAGATGATGTAGGTTGCACAGTGATCACCTGGTTCCTTTAGATGGGTGCTCTTGGTACATATGAAACCTACAAACTTTACCAGGGGGTCTCTGCTGCATCAAGTGACTGCCCAGTCTCCACTTGAGGAAAGACACTACCATTGTCAATTTGATCTTTTGTTATACTTCTGAAATGTGTGGAAACAGTTTTCATTTTTATTTAATAAATGACTGGGAGCTGCAGGATAATTTGCATTTAACTATATACTGTGAGGTCTAACCCATTGCAGGGGATTATTTGGCTTCATCTCTAAATCCTGTCCCACATCCCTGCTGGTGAAGTAACTGGAGGTGGTTCCTCTTTTAAAATTCTCATGAAATTGTCTGACCAGCAGTTCAGACTGCAAACACAGACCCAGTCCACAACTCCCACACATTATGCACTGCATGAAGCCAAAAGAAGCAACTACTGGGTACAAGTCAGTCCCTTCATGGAAGAGTCAGTAGTTTTGTCTTTGACTACTACAACACTGAAAGCCCAAATGCATGTCTACAAGATCAAATATCTTGCATTAATAATGTCTACTATTCTACTCCAGCTCTTAATGTCTTGTTCTTTCTCTTAGTGAAATAACTGGGTTACCTTAAGGCACATTCATTTTCTCCTGCTTTACAACATGTGAATTGATTCCTCAGTCCTCATTCTATTATTTCTACTTATTAAAATTCTCCTTAATCATACTATGATTCAGGCCTACCCTTTACCTGCCAATGATCTTTGGACATGGTCCCTATATCCTACACTGACAATAGACTTTTGATATTGTCCCTATCCTGCATCCTACACTGACAATGGGCTTTGGACAATGTCCCTGCCCTTGCATCTTGTACTGAGAATGGACATTGGACATGGTCCCTCCCCCTGCATCCTACACTGAGGATGGACATTAGGCATGGATCCAACCCTGCATCCTACACTGAGAATGAACTTCGGATATGGTCTCTGACCTGCATCCTATACTTTGAACATGGTCCGTGACCTGCGCCCTACATCGACTTTATATAATTGCATTTTCAGTTATTGCTCCATTCTTCAGTTTTATATAATGTGTGCACTGTACACAAAATATTATAGAGGATATTATATCGCATAATTCATATTTAGAAATTTACTTCTGTTAGAAGAGGAAAGTCTGACAGTGATCACAATGGAAGCAGGGACAGAAACAGAAATACTGAAGAAGAATATACCATCAAAGAGGAGTCACTACTACTGAAGCCTCAGGAATACAGATACTCAGCACATAGAAAAAAATTTCAAGAATGCACTAGCTCAGAATGTCCCTGCAGATCAGAGTCTGACACCAGCTGATCAGTCATTAAAATCAGTGAAACTGGTTATACAGCTTCAAGGTTCCCACACTATTAATTTGGTGACTCGGATCATAAGTAACCTTAGTATCTTGAGAATTATGTTTTGGAACGCATCATCTACATGCTTTGACTTGTCCGTACTTTATTTAAGAAGAACAGTATAGTTGTTCTACACATACAGATGCATTACACTTAATAGCTTTCACACTTTGTATCTGCCTAAATCAACTCATCTCTTAGATGAGGCTATTGAAGTTATTTGTCTCACTCCTGTATTAACTAGGCAAGCTTACTAAACAGAAATACCTAATTTCAAGTGCAACTCAGGAGCAACTTATAGGTAAGGGAAATACTCAGAAAAACACAGTATGCAAATGAAGAGTGAAAGAATTGATCTTGGAATTTATTGAAGCTCGGTAGTATCCCACAGCCTTAACAAATTGTACCTGGATTAGAATAGGGAGCTCGAGAGGGATCCTGGGTAATCACATGCTTGAGGATACCTCCTTATCAATTTAGTAAGAAAGCAATAGATACAAGAAAAATTAGCACGATTATTTTTGTAATCTTGTCTTTGATGTTCTACTTCAGTTAGACCAAAATGAAAAAATGCCAGCACCAAGAATGAATTAAGTAATAGTAGCTTTATTAGGCTGAAATTCTAGATCGGTTTCAGCACATGGCTTTCATCAGTAGATTGTTACACATAGAATGAGAAGGTCCTGCTATAAATACCTTTATAACCGGAAGTAGAATGACATAATTTCCTCTCTCAAGAAGAAAATGTAATTGTTACAAAAATAAACATAAAAATAAAAATAGATATTGGTATACATAATATAATACAATTCAAAATGCATGTGCTTTGAAAATATACATATTCTAACATCAATATTAAAGTAAAAAAGGAACAATGTTTGAATTATGATAATTTGTCATTAAGTCCAGGGGAAAACAAACTCCCTAATTTCACTATCCATCTTTTCTCTTTGTTATTCAGAATATCATGCCATCCAGTTTTGAAAGCACGGTTGCCTATAATGTTATCAATGATAGTAAATGAAAACTTGGCAGTGGGATGATTCATAGTGTGTCTGTATAAGGCATTTGTAATCCTACCATTTCTGATATCCCCCAGGTGTTCAGATATTCTAATTCAGAACTGTCTGGATGTCTGTCCAACATAAAAAGCTTGACGTGCATGTTGCAAGATAGATAATCCAATCCGAACTACAGTTACCAAAAAAACCAACCAGTAAAAAAGCCAGGAATGAATCCAAGACCTTTATTGAGCAATGTATATTCATCTTGTAATAAAACATACTTTGAGATGTTGAGCACATTAGTACAAGGTAAATCTATTTCACTACTGACATGAACAGATCCTCCAAACTTTTTACCCTTGTGTTTTCTGCCTCCCCTATGTTTTCTACCCCTAAAGGGTCATCTGATGTTCGTCCCCTCTTAACATTTGGTGAGTCACCAGTACCAAAGGATTCTCTGTCTGTTGTTGAGGACTCCTCACCAGAAGTAATGTTACTGAATCCTGCCTTTTTTAAAATAGACCTAGGCCTCTTTTTACGCACATAAGACGGATTCTTTGTACCCTGGGCAAACCTTACCCCCCTGTGTGACTCAAACTGTCTTCCTCTATCATAATCCTCCCTGTCTCTTGAGGATTTATGAAGTTTTTTAGTTTTAAGATTATTTTCAAGAGTCAACAGTTCCTTAGATAATTTGCTCAGGCCACCTTTGAAACTGGCCTGTTCTTCAAATTTTTTAAGATCATTACATGTCTTTTCAACTTCCAAAATATTGGTCTGAACAGTTATTTCGTAAAAAGATGCCAATATATTCACAAATGACATGGCTGCCTCCTGCTGTGCTAGCTGCCAATCTTTGAGTAAAATATCATCTGGTATTCCAACCAATGGTTGAATTTTTGACCTTAACCCCCCCCCCCTTAAAAGAGAAAAGATGGATAGTGAAATTAGGGAGTTTGTTTTCCCCTGGACTTAATGACAAATTATCATAATTCAAACATTGTTCCTTTTTGACTTTAATATTGATGTTAGAATATGTATATTTTCAAAGCACATGCATTTTGAATTGTATTATATTATGTATACCAATATCTATTTTTATGTTTATTTTGTAACAATTACAGTTTCTTCTTGAGACAGGAAATGATGTCATTCTACTTCCGGTTATAAAGGTATTTATAGCAGGACCTTCTCATTCTATGTGTAACAATCTACTGATGAAAGCCATATGCTGAAACCAGTCTAGAATTTCAGCTTAATAAAGCTACTATTACTTAATTCATTCTTGGTGCTGGCATTTTTTCATTTTGGTCTAACTAGCTTGCTTGCCTTGCACCAGCCGTACCTGCTAGCTTCCTTCTTTACTTCAGTTAGACCTGCATTCTGTGACAGGTATGTCTTATATTACCAGAAATCTTAATGTAAGGGATCGTGACTCCATACCTTATGTAAGAGGAAATTTAGAGGTACATAAGCTGTTTCAAAGAAAAAAATTACTTTTACAACTGTTTTGCAATAACCCTATCAAAATAGCTTATATTTAGGAAGGCTGCAGACAGCACAAGCAAGATGACTTCTTAAACGCAGAGCTCTGGACAAAGAGTTGGGGAAAAGTCATTAATCAACCAGTTCCAAATTAAAAAAGCACACAAAATCACAAGAAGCAGAAAAGGGAGCAATAGCTGGCAATGTTTCACGTAGCTTGGCAGGAGTCATTGATGATTTGCACCTTATGAGGGAAACAAGAGACAATCACCAAAAAGAAGTGAATAAGCTGAAAGAATCAGTCCAGGATATGGAAGAGAACAGAGCATCTCTGATATCAAAGGTGCTGGAACACAACAGTAGGCTGACAGAACAAAAAAAAAATGATACAGTGGTAAACAGGAAAACTAAATTACCAAGAAAACAGATCCAGAAGAAATAACAATACAGGAAAGCTGAGCAAGTCCTGGATACAGGACTGCAAAGAATGCTGCTGGAATTGCTGGAAACAAGATTTCACTTACTCACATTACAAGAACCAAAAACAAAGAATCCACAGAGTTGGTAGAATGGGAGATGCAAGAGGAGGACAGCCTACACAAACATTAGCACAACTGCACAGCTATAAACTGAAAGAAGAAATGATGAGACGAGTCAACACACTTAAACTGATGGATGTACATTCGGATTCACTAGATAAACTAAGAAAAGGCATAGCTGACTTGCCGAGGCCACATAAAACCTAGGGAACTCCTGTATGATTTAACTACTCAAACTTTAACTATTAACTATAATAATTCTGATCAATAGAAGTATTAGCGAAGGTCACATCCCTAACATCTGGAAAGTATCCCATATTATTCCCCTTCACACAGGTGGAAGCTCCACCGAATTCTCCAACTACCGTCCCATAGCCCTTCTTTCTCCTTTGGCCAAGATCATGGAAAAATGCATCCATAGGCAATTGCTAGACTACCTAATCCATAATAATTTGCTCTCTAACTGTCAACATGGTTTCAGACCCTGCCATAGCACTACCACTGCCCTCCTTTCCTTTACAGATTGCATTAACAAAAACCGTAACTGTAATATGCTTTCCTCTGCACTATTTATCAAACTGTCAAAAGCATTTGACATGGTCAATCATCAAATTCTGACAGATATCCTCAAATCCCTGGCCTTAGATGCACTCTCTATCAAATGGTTCCAATTCTACTTAGATCAAAGACAACAGGCTATACTCTAGCAAAACACTCTAACCACCTACCAGTTAACCTCGGTGTACCTCAAGGATCCATATTAGGACCTCACCTTTTCTCCATATTCATCAATGACCTTCATCTAGCAATTCCCCATGCTACTTGCATACAATACGCAGATGACTCCACACTTGTATGCTCAGCCACAACCACCTCTGAACTTCACTCCCTTACCCAAAATGTATTTAACACTGTTGAACAATGGTTTACTCACCGTTGTCTTCTATTAAACCCCCAAAAAACTAAACTCCTCCTTTTCAATCCTAATCATAAGTCCTCTCCCATAGATTTTGCTGTTACATTCACTAATGGTACCATTATATCACCTGACCTAACTACCAAGCTACTTGGTATTACCATTCACAACAGCCTTACCTTTAAAATACATATCAACAACACTATTAAATCTGTCAACAAAAAACTTGGCTCTCTCTACAGAATTAAACCCTTCCTATCACCTACAGCTAGGACTACTATTGCACACACTCATCTAATCTCTAGACTCCTGTATGCCTCAAATATTTTCACTAATCTATCTAAGAATAACCTCAATAAACTGGAAATCTCATACAATAACATAGCCAGATTTGCTACTGGTAACCCATTTAGAACACACCATTGCCTTGATTTAAAGCAGCTTCAGTGGTTGGAACTACAGAATCTGCTCAAATACCACCAACTAATCATTGCCCACAAGACTCTTTACCAACCTTGCAATACTCCTTCTCTATCCATCATCATCACCCCCTATCATAATCTGAAGTCCTTACGTTCATCTCAGAAACTTCTAATTAACACATCTAAATCTAACAACAGGGCTGGGGATTCTCTCTTCTCTAATACTGTGGGAAAATTTTGGAATCTCCTACCCAGTGAACTTTCCTCAGTTTCCTCTATATCACTCTTCAAAAACAGACTGAAACTTTTCCTCAAAACACACTGGTTATGTCCCTGTACTAAACCTGACTAATTCTCCACTCTACCCAAATACTGTCAGCATATCCTGTACCTTACCTTTCTCACTCTGTATTTCATTACTTCCATCCCTCTGAATACTTACTTGTTAAAAAAAAAATATATATATATATATATATATATATATATATATATATATATATATATTTTACTATTTATTTATTTTTTATTACTAAACTCATTTTTTTCAATCTGCCTCTTTTATTGTACCATACTTGTATATGGAATTAGCCTGTATACCTCCCCTTTTTTTCTATATTAAGTAATGTACCTACTTGCTATTTTGAATTGTACACTGTATTGAATGCATTTCATATTGTATTGACTTCTGTCCTCTCTGTATTATTTCTGTATTATCCAATTTTGTACTTGTATACACATCTGAAGTTATTTTATATTGTCCTGCAATTTTATTATCATGTGTGTCATACAGCTTTTCTCCCCGGGCCTCTACTGGAAATGGACATATATCCAGTTAGACTAGCCCGGTCAACAAATGTAAAATAAAATAAAATAAATAAATAAATAAATAAATAAAAGATACATGTTACATACAGAGGGAGAAGCATGACCTTTTGTTGTGGTGATTGTGCATAGAAGAAGCTAGAACAACAGAAAAAAAATTCAAATGTCCCACCAGAAATGGACTGGCAGACAAGTCTGCAAAGGCCAAGCAATCATCAAGCATCACTGAGAACATCTGACATAGATGCACCTGTGGGAAAAGGAGCTAAAGAGGAACTAAGCAAAGACACACAGAGTAATATCAACAACATAGGTTCATAGGCGTGTACTAGGCCAACGTCCCTGGGGGTCTTTACAAGCCTAGCCCATAGAAGTGCCCTGGCATCATGCTGCTGTTAGTTCCTGGTGGCTCTATCAAGCAGAGCCACTGCAGTGATCCCCGGAGTGAACTTTCTATATCCCATCCACTCATGAAGATTTCTCTTGAAAAGGGCCAGTGAGGTGCTCTGCTTGACATGTATGGGAAGTCTACTCCAGAGCATGGGCAGTCTCTGGGTTATGAACCTGTCCCTCCAGCATGTTCTGTTGATTGTGGTAATGAGGTTGAGGTCCCTGGAGTGTGTGGTGTGGGGGGATTGGGATTTCTTTAGGTGTAACATTTCTAACAGGGCTGGGACAGACATGGCTTTGTAACTCAAGCAGAGATTGCCTCTTAATAGATGATGTGAGACAGAAAAGCTGGAGTTTGAGTCTATCCATGTAGGGCATGTGTTTAAGGTCTAGGATCCTCTTTGTGAGGTACGTTTGTGGCCTTTCCAGCTGTTGCAGGTGTTTAGTGAGGTACATGCCAAATGGGGAATTATACTCGATGATTGGTCTAATGAGGGAAGAGTAGAGAGAGAGATGATAACCTCTTTCTTCCTGGATGCAAAACCCTTGGTAATGAGATGTGCCACATAGAAGGACTTTCTGACCACAGTGGCAATGTGGTGGTCAAAGGAGAGGTTGCTGTCAACTTGTGTCCCCCAGATCTCTTATAACTCCTTCAGTGTTCAGTGGGCTACAATCAATGTGGTAATTAGTGGGAACTGAGTTTTTCCCAAAGGGAATGACAACACATTTTTTGGCATGAAGCTTAAAGCCATGGTTTCGACACCAGTCGATGGTCTCAGTGAGGCCTTTCTGTAGGATGTCAACATCACTCGGGGAGTTAATAATTGCTCCCAGCTTGCAGTCATCTGTGAATTTGGTCAGCTAGAGTCCCTCCATGTTGGCCTGGACATCTGAGAAGTAGATGCCAAACAGAAGAGAACCCAAGACCGATCCCTGTGGGACTCCACTTGTGACTGGTCAGCAGTCTGACTTGGAGTCTGCTACTTTCACACTGTGAGTTCTATCTGTGAGCCAATTTGCAACCCACTTAATGATGTAGGGGTTGATGCCTTGTTTGATGAGTCTATCAATAATTCCTGGGTGGGGAATGGTATCAAAGCCCTTGGCCAGATCAAGGTAGGCTGTATGAACCGTCTTGCCCTCATCCACAGCTCTGGTTACTGACTCAAAGAAGCTAACTAGGTTGATAATTGGGGTAGACAAGATTCGGGGCATAGTAGATGACAAAAAAGGGACAGAACATATAAACAGAGGAAACATGAGGGCAATGCACATAAAAGATACAGTAAGAAGAAGAAAAAGCTGGTCACAGCAGAAATCTGCCAGAAGAGTAGAGTATGACAGAGATCACAGTGGAAGCAGGGCCAGAAATACAGGAAACTGAAGAAGAGCATATCATCAAAGAAGATTCACTACAACTAAGCCTCGGGAATTCAGATGCTCAGTGTTAGACTCCAGAGGGTTGAGCAGGCTGGACTGGACAAAGGAGAAGGGAAGAAAAGCAAAGTGGAACACTGCTAGAAAAACTGGACCGGAGGAGGAGAAGAGGAGGGAAGCACTAAGAACTGGAGTACATGGTCTTAGGGGGAGAGACGAGAGAAGAAATTAGAGGCAGTGCAAGACGAAGCGAATGAGAGGCTGTACTCAGTAAACTATACTGTATGCAGGCATTTGGTCATGACCGTATATCAAAAGACTAAAGTCATGGAAGTGACAGGACAAAAGGGGCTAAATGAGACTACAAAGGCCTAATGGGATCTATGAACATGGGTCACTGTTCAAAGGTAAGAATGTTTTTAATGCACTGTGCTCCGGGACACTAATAGAAATGTACTGTGTAAAGGGAGAGGGCACAAACCCCATTTCCTGTGATACACCACACCATATTTTATAATGCTTGTATCTTCATATAAAAGTAAGCTTTGTCTCTGAAGTAGTAAACTAATGCATTGTGGTATACCTAAATGAAAAATATGAGAAGCAGAAATAAAAAAAATAATTAAGGAAACACCAGTCTCGGCTTCATCTGTAAAGTATTAGAACAGAGTGAAATGGAATACATAAAAGTGTCACAAAATTAGGACCACATGCAAAAGAAACAATTAGCAACTAAGGAAAAGGGGAGATAGATAAACAGGAGCAAACAACAGACAGGGCCAAAACACAACTGGGAAAAAAAACAGGTGAATAACCAAAGTCCAGTGGCACTCAAATTGCAGAGTGGAGGATGGCAAATCAATCTCTTGGGGTGGAGCACTAGCAAAGGCCATAAGACAGAAGATCAAGCTTGGCAGGGAAACTCAAGAGGATAACTGTTCAAAGGCAGTGATGTGAGGGAGGGGGCTACAAAACCAAAGAAAGAAGAAGGGAATAAAGACAAACTAGTAGTAGTCACCTGGAATGCAGGGGGGCTTTGCACCTGATCAAAAGGAAAAAGTACACAACAGAATAAACAGGATGCAAGTAGATGCAGTCCTGCTTCAGGAAATCAAATTAAAGATAAAGGAGGGAGGGACAATCATTAGCCCACAGTACCATAAGGATGAAATAGACAATAGGGGAGTGGCCATTCTTTTCAGAAAGGGGATTACATGTAGTGACTGGGGGTAACACTGATGGGGCAGAATCAAATCAGCAGTAATGGGGAAAATCATGAGAGAAGATGAGTAGAAAAGGAGAGAAGATACAACTGTAAGGAGAACTCAGCTTGATACAAAGCGGAATGTGTAAAAATGGTACAGACAGAGAAGCACTTAGGACAGAGGATGCAGTAATAAAACCTGAATTACAAGGAAATGTAACAACTGCAGTAGAAGTAGAGCAATGGTACTGGAATAGAGTGAGCTGCTTTATGAAATATTTTCTCTCTTTTCCTTCTGCAGTGTTAATTTTATAGATTATATAATCTGTCTATCTACACACACACACACATATATATATATATATATATATATACACACACACACACACACACACACACACACACACACACACACACACACACACACACACACACACACACACACACACACACATGTACGTTGCTTAACATCCTTCCACACATCAGGCCGTATTTACATCCAAACTCTAAGTGGGTGTAAATCTGATATATATATATATATATATATATATATATATATATATATATGACTAATGATGCATAAAAGGGGAGGAAAACAAGGAAGTATAAAAAAATGAAAAAGTGACAGACAAGTAATACGCATTAGTGGAAAAGATGTAAGAGATCATAGATGTGGACAGCAAAGTTAGAGATGTCTTAAGGGAATACCAACAAATATAACAGTAACAGGCGAAGAAAAAAAGTCCTTTGGGATATTGAGACAGAGGAGAGGGGTACCAAGTAGAAAGAATGCAGAGGGCAAAACTGAATTAAAAAATCATGATGGAGGTCAAAGAAGCAAGGATGGCAGTGAAAGACAAAAATGTAGTGGCACAAAATGGATACTGAGTAAAGTTCCTCGAGTAGAGTAGAATAGAGGGGCAAGATGGAAAATTATGAAGGAGGCATATGAAAAGGTACATGAAACAGGGGGAATAACAGACACAATATAAGAGCCAGGTGATGATCTCAAAAGAGGGGGGGTTACAGGATGGAAGTAAGGGATAACAGACCAATCATGATAAACACAGACATCAAGGTGATGGCAAAAGTGATAGCAAGGAGAATGGATGAGATTCTGTTTAGAATAACAAAGGATGAACAAATGGCTTTGTGAAAGGAAGAAGAGCAGAAATTAATTGCTAGGCACCAACAGAGTTTATGGACACAAAAGAGCAAAAGGTGGGACAGGCAAGAATTGTCTTTTTTGACCTATAAATGGCCTTCAATATGGTTCATTCAAAATCCTACAGGAATTTGGGTTAACACAGATGAATGGTGGACATACACCAGACTGAGAGAAAAAAAGAGAGACAAGAGGCAGGACGTAGAAACACCAGAAAAGAAAAAGGAAATCCCCATGGGGAAAATAGAAAAAAGAGGGGAAAGTCACAAAACAACTGATTTATGAAGACCCGAGGGTAAGTGGAGGAAGCCACAAAGAAAGAGATAAGAAAAGGATAGGATATGAAAGAAGGATGGCAGACCAGGAAAGGTGAATGACAAAAAGCCCTCAAAATAGCATCAGAGAGACATTAAGACAGTTGCACAAGTGGTATCTCATACCAAAAATGTTATCTAAGGATGAAAGGAAAACAGACTCAAGAAGCTACAGGTCCATGACAGAAGAAACAGGCATGAAAAAAGAAATTATGTACTCACCATAATGTTCCATCTGTGTTGTCCATTTTCATTCTTCCTCAACTGGCTATTACTAAAGCTTGTGGTAACCAAGAAGTGTTCAAGCTCGTCCCTTACCCATAATGCACCTTCCCTAGGTCCCCTCACATCTTGTTTGCTGAAATTACTAGAAAGGAAAAATGTGTTTTATAGAGGAAAAACTATATATGGAGCTCAATATAAAGGACAATGGTGTCCCTATAAAGACTCACTCTTCCAGAAGTTTGTGAAATGAAGGGATGGGGGCTGGTGGGCGGGAAGTTGGGGAAGAATGAAATCAGAAAACACAGATGGAATGTTATGGTTGAGTACCTAACTTCTTATCTGATGTTGTCAATTTTCACTCTACCCTCAACTGAAGGGACAGAGTCTCCAGCTACCTATAATCCTGGGTGGACTCTAAGGAAGGATATTCCTGACGACAGTTGAATCAAAAGATGCTCCACCCCTGGAGACCAGATCCAATTTGTAATCAGTAATAAATGTTTGGGGAATAGCCCAAGTTGCTGCTGCACATAAGTCATCCATGGAAGCTCTGGATAAAAAGACTGAAGAAGTTGCCATTGATCTAGCTGAATGAGCTCATGCCGGTTTTGGTAAGGTAATACCCAACTTGTTATATATGAATGAAATGCAATCAGTTAGCCATCTGGCTAAAGTAACTTTTGTGACTGGTTTATCTAATTTCAAGTCTGCAAAGGAAGCAAACAACTGGTCTGTTTCTATGATCTCTTTTGTTCTGTGCAAATAAAAATGTAATTGCCTGTGAACATTCAATAAATGTAAATAAGTATTCACCCTTGTTTGCAAAATTTGGAAAAAATACTTGTAAATTAATGGATTGGTTGATATTAGATTTTGGCACCACCTTGGGAAGGAGGCATTAGTTCGCAGCATCACTCTATCCTTGTGGAAGATCAAGTATGGAGGTTTTGAAGACAAGGCTTGAACCTTTGAAATTTATCTAGCAGAGGTAATAGCTAACAGAAGAACAGTTTTCCAAGTAAGGTACTTAAGGTCACACCTATCTGCTGGTTCAAATGGGGAATAAATGAGATCCTGCAGTACCAAACTGAGATCCCATGGGGGGGGGGGTATGGTCCTTAAATGGGGGTCTCAAAAGAATAGTGCCTTGCAAGAAAGTTTTGGATAATTTATGAGAGGCCAATTAAGCACCGTCAAATCCAGTGTGAATTTGATATTGCTGCTAACTGAACTTTAATGATTGAGAAATTAGCTCCTTCTTTAAAAAGCAAGGGCAAAAACTCCAGTATGTTATGTATGGAGCTGAAAAAGGACCAACACGATTTTTCTGTGCCCAGTAAACAAATGTTTTCCATTTATTTGTATATAGAAGTTTTATGGGAAGATAAAAGTATATATCAAATAGGGGAAGACAGCATAGTTTGTCTGGCTATTAATGGAATTAGAGAAACCAGGCCATAAGCCTGAGGTTTGAAAGGTCTGGATGAACCATGCCCATCAGGTGAGACAGGAGGTCTAGAAGTGGATCCAGAATACAAGGCTGATGAAGCAAGTGAGGCCAAAGGAAGGGGAACCAAACTCGTTGAGGCCAGTAAAAAGCAATCAGGATGACTTTGATCTTCACCCTGACAGTTTTCTGCAGAAGTTTGGAATCAATGGAATTGGTGGGAGGCATAGATAAACCAGAGCGCTAATCATGAAGTAGAGCATCCCTCGGTGATTCCCCCTGAGGGAGGATTAGGGCAAAGTAGTTGCTGCATTTGTTGTTTGGGGGGAGGCAAAAACTTTGCAACAAGGCTGGCCCCACTGATGAAAAATCATTTCTGTCACTTTATTGTTGAGATGCCACTTATGAGGTAGAAGAATGTACCTGCTCAGTTTGCCTGCTGTCACACTGGATTTCCCCAGAATGTGCATTATGATGAGAAAATGGTTACATGAGATCGACCATTGCCATACTCTGAGTGCTTCTCAACACAAAGGGTATGATTTGGTCCCTCCTTGTTTGTTGGTGTACCAAACTGCTGACATATTGTCCATTGGAACTGCAATCATCCCTGGAGGGAGGGCATCTTTGAAGGCCTGCAATGCTAACAGCACTGCTCTCATCTCTAGGAGACTGATATGCAAGTTGTCCTCTTTGGGGGACAATGTACCTTGGACTGTTTTCCCCAGAAAGTACCCCCCACCCCAGCTGGGAAGCGTCCGTGGTCACTATGGCCCTGGGCTGAGGGGAATGAATGGATGCCCTTGTAGAACGTGATTTGGTTGAATCTACCACCTAAAATCTCTCTCTTGCATGTCTGAATGACTTGTATCTGAGTTGACATGGATTGGTAAAGTAATGATCATTGTGTTGCTAACAACCATTGCAGAATCCTCATATAAAATCTGGCTAAAGGTATTAGGGTTTTTGTTGATGAATGACCCTAGAGCCTGAAGGACCAAGCGGACTAAAATTTTAGTACTGCAGATTATTTTCCTGACCTGTGATCAGACAGTTTGTACTCTTGCAGGAGCAGTAAAGCTACCATTGACTTTGTGTTGAAAATTGCTCTATGAATTCCAAACTTTTAGTTGGTTGTAGTTGAGACTTGTAGTTTATGGTTATTCCCAGATAATAACAAGTCTGCAGAACATGATCTGTTGCCCTTATCAACTGATACCTGGTTGGGGCAGTAATGACACAGTCATCTAGATATGGAAACATCCAGAATCCTTGCAGTCTTAAGTAAGCCGATACTACTCCCATGCATTTGGTAAGCACCCTGGGGGCTGTGGTGAGACCAAAGGGCAGAGCTCTGAATTGGTAGTGACTGGCTCCCAGCCAAAGGCATAGCTACCTTCTGGATCATCTGTTCATCTTTATGTGATAGTGCGCATCTTGAAGATCTATCAAGCTATCCAGTCATCCTTGCCCAGAAAAAGGAGCATGGACTAAACTGTGACCATACAAAACTTGATATGTTGAATGGACTTGTTCAAGTTGCTGAGATCCAAGATTGGTCTCTAGTCTCTTGTTTTCTCTGGCACTAAAAAGAACCTTGAGTAAATTCCAGATTCTGTCTGGTCTGGGGGGACTTCTTGAATGACTCTTTTTTTTTCTAGCAGCTTTTGAATTTGAATTGCTGCTTCCTCTCTTTGTGGGTGGAATGTCTGGGATTTTTTTCTGAGTAGGTGGATGAAGAGAAAATGGTATTGAATAACCTCTGGATATAATTGGATGCACCCAAGTATTGTTTACTATGTTTAGCCAGGCTCTTTGGCACAGGGATAGTCGACCCTCCAGACTGCCTCCAGATATGGACAATCGGGCCTCCTTTCAGGAACACTGGTAGGGTCTGTCAGACAAGTAATCTCTGGAACCCTGGTTTTGCAGGCCTCCTCTTCTGCTGGAGCAGAGTCGACCATTACAGTTCCCTACTCTGCTCTTAGGGAAACCTTCTCCATGTGTGTCCTGGAAAGGACTCTAGGACTTCTTGATCCACACTTTCCTACCACATCGTTGATTCCTAGAAAAGTATCTTTGAGGGGTAGAAAAATGTATGCCCACTGTAGACAGAGTCTTCCCAACCTCCTCACATCTGGATAATGTGTCCTCACTGAAAGCCAAACAAAGATGTGCCATCAAAGGGAGCATTGATGAATGAAGACTTGAACAGCTCTGCAAAATCACACAAGCGCATCCAGGCACATCTCCTGATGGAAATGCCTGAACCTGCCAAACTTGAGGTGCCTTCGGCCACATGCAAAATTAGCCTCATGGAAGAGTTACAAATAGACTGAAGGGTAGCTGACTGAGTTGTCACAGAAAATTGGACATCTGTAGATAAGGACTCAGAAAGAGCATTTGAAAGCTCCTTAATCAAATCCCTTTGCAACCTAGTAACATGTGCCAAATAATTCAGCGATCTAAGACCAAAGGTTGCTGAAGCATAGGCATGCTTCCTAAACCTGTCCATCACCCTAGACTCACTGTTAGGAGAATGAACAGTAGAACTCCATTCAGCGAGTTCTCTCTTGGTGGCTGCCACCATGACCATGGCATCAATGGGCACCCCCTTGGCCTAAACCTCAGTTAGACAGTTAAAAAGTTAGAAAAATTACTAACAACAGTAATTTACAGAATTACAAAAAATCATACAACAGACAGAACAGACAAAAAAACACTAAAGAAAGGCAATGATACTTAGTGGTAAGACTAAGAGAAAGGAAAAAGAGAATACTGCAAACATTATAACAAAATAGTAAGATTAAGTAGTTAAAAGATAAATTTTAAAACACTTATCTAGCAAAGCTTGAGAGCAATGATCAACCACATCGTTCATGGAGTGTGGCAAACGAGATCTGAGGGGACTTAGGGCAGGTGTATTATGGGTAAGGTACAAGCTTGAGAGCTTCTTAGTTACCATGAGCTTTAGTAATGGCCGAGTTGGATCCAACCCATCAGTTGAGAACAGAATGAAAATTGACAACATGCGATCATGTTTTGGGAGTGTACCTAGACACAAAGGATCTGGACTGAGGCTCTGTAAATATTGAAAAGAACTTACGGAAAAGAGCTACAAAACACCTGGAAATTTAGCATGTGGGTTATAGGGAATGAAGTGGGGACCGGCATGAAAATGAAATGTGGGCAGTAAGACTATTGGCAACATAGGTGAAGAATGTAACAGACAGAAACTGGAAAACAAGGGGAAAGTGCCAGAAAGGAGAGCTGGTGAGGAGATTGCTAAACGTTTTAGGAAGTATAAAGCAGAAACAAATGAGAGGAGTGGATAAGAGAAGAATGGAAGGAGGTGATGAGTGGATAAGAGAAGAATGGAAGGAGGTGATGAGCTACTATCAGTCAAAAATGATGGATGGGAGGTGAAAGCAACCAAAATAGTATTGAAAAGCAGCAAACCACTGGTGTAAAATAAAAAATACACCATGACTGAGGATTACACAGTATGTAATTGTGAATGTATATGCAAAACAATATAAGTAGCTTATATTCTGAAGATATATATGCTATAATTATCAGTGACATATAATTAAAAAAGATTATTTACTGCAGAGATTAATTTGATTCAAATGCCAACTTGCTGTGTGATTTACTAACAAGTATTTTAAGGTGTTATTACTGCTGGCAGGAATTTAGTTCTAATAAAGCCCTCTTAGAAGTTTGGGAGAAAGGCTTTTAAATGAATAAATACTTTTTGGACCCCTTACATCCTTTGTTTGTTGCCATTTCATTTGAAAAGACTTTAGCATGATCTGTTCTGGATTCCTCTTTTTCTACATGTTAAAATTGCTGGATTATTTTGGTTCTTGGCAGTGGTTTCCGGTGTTTCCCATTTCCTGATGTATTCTCAGGATATGTAAGCAAACCTAATGGACAATGGTGATTGGGGTGTTCATCCTCTTGACCTGATGACACTTTAAAGTGAACTAACAAGACTGGTTCATTTACTAACACAATTTGTGACTAACCCCCCACTGGATAATATACACATTATTGCTGGACCTTTGAGAAGTACTTGTCTGATCAATACACAATCCGGAGTTGACAGCACAAATATGAACAACGTTGACTACATCAACCAACATGCAGTGATGAACAAATAATCTGCAGGTAGGATTTATTCCGAAACATGTACTGACTGTATTGATGTTGGTCAGAGACTGAGTAAAGGCAATTAAGTCATGGACAACAGAGACAGGGGTAATGCAGATACACTAGTTTTTCAAGACTGTTTCGTGAAAAGTTACTCTTTTTCCACAACCAGTTTTGAATAGGGTGAAACTTTGTCAATACAAATCAATCAGTTTGAAAAAAAAGTTGAAATTTAATTTTTGTGCTTAGATATATGTTTTTTGGCAGAATATATCAAAAGCAAACAAATACCCAAGGGTCTTTTTGAATGTGGAATTCCCAACTGCCTTACTTCTTCTGGCATAGCTGGCAATACCTCACATTGTCACAGTGATGATACATTTTATAACCTTAATTATAAGGAAAGAGATGTATCAGAACCATTATATAATAATAAAACAAGCAGTTAAAGGAGGTAAAGTTGTTATATTGGATGTTAAACTCTATAATGAATTGATATATAACCTCCTTTCTGATACTAATTTTTTTTTTCTTTCAGCTTTTCCCAGTTAGGGGTTGCCACAGTGGAACTCCGGTCCGCTGATTGGCAGTTGATTTTTTATGGTGCCGAGGTGCCAGCCTGATGCCCAACCCTCAACGAAGGCATGCCCATTCATGCATGTCTTTCGAATGCCACTCAACCGTGGGGAGGACATGCAAACATTTAAGAGAGTGGACAGATTTTTTTTTAACTAGTACTGTCTTTAAGGTCAAGGCTTTGCTATATGACTTATTAATGGAGAAATTTATTACACCTGAATTATATAATTATCTGTATATAGCTGGCCCTATGACATCCGTTCTTTACACTTTGCCAAAAATACATAAAAATCTGATTACACCACCTATGAGACCTATTGAATCTGGAGACAGATGGATACTACAGCTTTGTCCAAATACTTAGAAAAACATTAAATCCCCTATTAAGGTTTAGTAAGAGCTTTATTAAGGATGCTAGTGGTTTTCTTACTAGTCTGAATGATTGGTCATGAAACAATAATTTTGTGGAACTTATATTTGTAACTATGGATATAAAATCACTTTTCACAGTTATTCTTAATGAGTATGGAATACAGTCAATAAGAAAATATTTATGCCTGCATACTGACTTTGTTGCAACCAAAGTTGAATTTTTATGTTCTATATTAGAAATGATGCTCCAGAATAATGTATTTTTGTTTAATAAAAAAATGTTCCATCAACAACTAGGCGTAGCCATGGGCACCTCCGTTGCTAACAGTTATGCTAACTTGTTACTGAAATGGAAAGAGGAGTATGTATTTAGTGACTATGCAGCTGTTGGATTTAGAGAAGGAAATTTGGTTTATTTTAAACGTTTTGTAGATGACGTATTTTTGCTTTGGACAGGCAATATAAATAGTCTCAACAACTATGTTTCGTATCTACAAAGTACTACTGAATTCATTTCTTTTGAACTGAATTTTTCTAGTGAAAAAATAAATTTCTTAGATATCTGTGTCATACATAAAGAAAAGAAATTTGGCACTATGATATATAAGAATGTTCAAGCTACCCGCTATATTCATGCTAACAGCATGCACTCCAACCAGATATATAGAACAGTGTATTAAAAAATTAAATTTTTGAGAGCTAGTCGATTAAATACCACTGAAGAAGGGTTTATACAAGAACTGAATAGTATGGCCAGGGGATATAATGGACTGTTAATTGAGAGTACTAAACAAATGGTAATAAATTGCCGTGAAGGAAAGCCCTATCTACATGGTTCAAATAGGAGATGTGATAATATTAATAATGGTGCCTCCTCTCAGTCTGGGAAATTAACATATATTATGAAATATAATAGATATACGGATATGATTAGATGTATTATCAATAAGAACTGGACAATACTACAATCACATACTGAAATTAAGTGTATTGTGGGTGAGAAACCCAAGTTTACATAGAAGAAAGAGAAGAATTTGAAACAATACTGTGTTATAAAGATTTACAAGAGAACAGTTTAAATACTTGTAAAATAAGGGAGAAAGGCACCATACTCTGTTACAACTGTATTATTTGTACTGAAATTCATACGGATCTTATTTTTATGCACCCCATACAAAGCAGGAATTTAGATTTAACATTTATGCCACATGCTTTACAGACATTGTATACATTGCTAACTGTGTAACCTACGATCATTTTTATAAAGGTAAGACTAATCAAAAGTTAAAAGAATGAATTAGCTCCTGTCTTTCAGAAGTACACAGAAGAACTGAAACTAATGCCTTATTTAAGCACATTTTGATGAAAGGTAAAGAACATAAATTTAAATTCGGAGTTCTCCAAAAAGTATACCCAAATTCATTTGGTGCTAATTTAATTTTGAAAACTGACATGCTAGAATATAAATGAATATGTTTTTTACAGCTGAAGTACCACCAGGTTTGAATAGTCAATGCAGCATTTAACCAGTATTAAAGGTTAAACAGGAACACTTATAGACTTAGTTTAGATAAGCCCTTAGGAGCTATGTGTTGTCTAACGATAAATAAAAGTTAAAGTCTATTAAAATAATTTATGATTTGTTTTATTGTAAGTTCGGGGTGTGTCTGTGTATTTATTTGTCTTGTTAGATAGGTCAGCATCTAAATATATATGCATTTTGTGCATTTTATGAAATGGTCCTTTAAATTGTAATTATTTATGGTCAGCTGACTTTTAATTAAATTGTAGTAGGCTAGCTAATTAATTATTGTATGCATTCATACATTCAGTTTGCAATCAGTATTTATGAAGCATTGAAAAAGAGTACAGCTCAAAAAAGTTGCCTTTTAGTTTTTTACCTATCTAAACAATTTTTGATCATTAGACAGTGTATTCTTCATGTTCTTTTTCATGTTTGGTGCTTTTTGCATCAGAATACTTTGGCACACAAGAGAATTTGTTCTGTTTCTTTTTCCATTACTAAGATCATTGCTTGGTAAGGTACTTTCTGTTGTGTTTTTGAACCAGGGGAAACATGCACTTCTATGACTCCATGGGTTTTCCTTTGTCTTCCAATATTTTAAAAATGGTGGAAGTAGGTGGTCTGAGGAGCACTTTTATGTAAAGGACATTAAGGAGTTGTATTTTTACATCTAAAGATAGGGATCGACTCCTTATCCAGTAATGTCTCCTGATGAATGTTTTAGTAGCAACAGTCCTGAATGCTGCATCTACAGCATAATAGCAACATTTTAAGGCATGCTTGCCCATCTTCTGTAAAACAGTCTAGACTTGGTTGAGAACAGAGACTCTCAAGGTTTTAGTGTGCACTCTACAAACAACTTTCCCAGAATTACTTGAGAACATGTCCCTGGCTTTTCAAAATGAGGGTCTGGCAATTCAAGGCCCTAAAGATTAGGATTGCTGTAGTATACAGTTTCTTTCCAAATATGTCAAGTAATTCACTTTCCATTTATTTGGAAAGGGTATGATATCCAAGAGTCAGGCATGCTCCCTTAGCCAATTACAAGGATACTGTTACCTGGGTCTCCATTATGATTTGTTAGGGTTCTGCACTGTATAGAAGTGGTCAGAGCTCTTGGGGTGCAGCTTGTGAATCTGTCTTCAAAAAAGTAGATTCAAAGACATCTAAGGGAGCTTTTTGGACTGGAGGAATGGCTACTGGTTTGGGAGATCCTGTATATCTCATGTAGGAAGCAAATGCCACATGCGACTGACACTGGAAATGTTCCATCATGAGACTAAGAGCATCTCCAAATGACAAGTCCTCTGGGTAAGTCAGACGCCAGATTGCCCTCATGTTTGTGTCATAGACAAGAGGGAGTGAGGGCATCTCTCATTTGTAGTTCATTCCATTCTTCTTCTCAGAGTCAAAATCTGAGTTTCTCACAGGGGATACCTCCTCTTTCTTTGGGATGGGTGACTTCCTGGAACAGAGAGAAATTCCAAATCATGCTGCAAGCTATGTATTTGCTAAAGGAAAGCCTGAGCCAATTTATCCCAACCATTGGCTGGATACTGGCTGAGACTAGGAGGTACTGCCTTGCCAAGAGGCATCTGTTTAGTCTTGACAGGGGGCTGTTTCAGGTATCTGGGTCTTGAAAAAGCAGCCAGTCACCAGGGATTTGTGAATGGGGGGGGGGGCATCCTTGGTTTCTGACTTTCTGTGGGAATGGACATGCTCATCAACAATAACCATACAGAATCTGCTCTCCCCTTGCTTTATAATTAAGAGGTGCTCTGGTGCATACACCCAGATTATATCTGGTGCAGGCTGCTAAGTGTAGTTTTCAGTCCAGTGGGAAATGTTAAGGGCCAATTATATGGCAGCATTCCAAGAAGCATCACCACAGGCTTAACCTGTAGCAGGCATCAGGGACAGGGGTTGTTTGAATGTCTCTATGGAGAAAATCAGGAAATTAGTGACATCATGCTCTTCACCTTGGCAACAGACACAATGATTTTGATAATTTTTGAGAGAAATCTAGCACATGAAGACTTCCTTGGGGGACATGCCCTATACCTCTAGATCTCCATATACGATGTGCACTTCTTGATGTCCCATAAAAGACAAATATCAAAAAAATGTTGCAATAAGCTGGGTAGAAAAGGTTCCTCAACAGGGTACTTATTTGCAACAGCTCTTACAGTCATAGGACTGGAACCAGTGCCAAATTGCAACACACTCTCTTGATGCTGCAATCAACATGGCAAGAAAGAAACTACAGTTGTGTAAGTTGCAGTTACCCATAACAATAGATGTTTGAATTCTTCACTGCTGCAGTATTTTATGGGTTGTATCCTACCAAGGGTACAGCACACAGACACTCTGGCAATCTATAGGCTAGTCCTTTTTTGGAGGGAAGTATAAAAGCAGACAGGGTAACAAAATTTTCGCAACTTTTTTTTGCTGCAAAGGAGGAAAAAAGGGGAACTGGTTCTGGACTAACAACTATACTAACCAAATCCAAAACTAACAACAACAACCTACACCAACTAAGTACAACAAGGGGAGATTGGTGGGTGCAGCTACTGCAGCATTGAAGAATTCAAATAATTACGGTTATGGGTTAACACAACTTACACATATACTATGTTCTTCATTCTCACTGCTGTAGTAGCCTGTGGGTAGGTTACCAAAGCTTACCCTACCTGGGAGGAGAAAGGATAAGGGTCCAAGAGTCCCTGGAGGATGGCCCTTTTAAAGCCTGCACTGGAACTTGAGAGGGAATCCAGTTTGTAGTGCTTAGTAAATGTATGAATACAGGACCAAGGTGCTGCCTTCAGGATGCTTCTGGAGTTCAATCTTTTCTAGTACTCCAATGAAGAAGATAAGGCCTTGGTAGAATGGGTTCCTACCCTGCCTGGAATAGTTTTCCTATGGGCCAGTAACAAAGAACAATAGCAGAGAGCAAATCTAGAAATAGTTGGTTTAGACATGGGTTGATCATTCTTAGTTCCACTGTAGGAAATAAATAGCTGATCAGCCTTCCTGAAGAATTTGGTTCTGCTAAAGTAGTACCTGAGTTGCCTATACATATCCAAGGTATGAATAATTTTTTCTGCCATATTTAGGATCTGGATAAAAAATTGGGAGACATATGGCTTGATTCAAAGTGAACTCTGAGACAACTTTAAGCATGAATAAGGAGGTTAATCCACAGAGTGACTCTATCTCTAAGGAAAACCAGATGAGGTTCCCCACCATGACAGTTTGCAACTCAGACAATCATCTTGCACTATCAGAGCAGCAAAGCAGAATGCATTCCAAGTAATAAACCTAAAATCAGCAAAAGAGGCAGGTTCTAAAAGTGTCAAAGTCAGTTTCTCAAAGCACAAAATTGAGATCCTCCAATGAAGATATTTGTTTGACAGGGGTTCTTATGTGCAACACCCCCTTCAGAAACTGTTTGACCACAAATATGGAAGAAAGAGGATGGTCCATGGACAAACAAACTGAAATGGCTGCTAGATGCACTTTGATAGACGCATATGGAAGGCAAGAGGATAGTAACTCTCACAAATATTTGAGCACCAGGGGTGCAAACTCTCTAATGGGGCCCTGTTTTTTTTTTTTTTTTGGCTTGGCACCAACTAAAATCTTTTCCATTTGCCAATATATGACTTTCTAATAGACAGGCTTTCTTAACTCCTTTAGTACCTGCTGTATGTTGTCATGAAAAGAGGAGAATGAATTCTTGTCTGTTGGTGTAGTTGAAACTTGTGGAAGTTGAGGGTGAGACTTACCTTCTGGAAGCAATCCATGGTGATCTGAAGAGATGTCTGAAGTTCCAGGGTGTATTTCCCTTGGATCAGGCAGTCATCCAGGAAAGGATAGATGTGAATTCCTAAAGTTCTGCAATGGGCTATAACAGGTGCTAGGCATTTGGTGATTACTCTGGGACCAGTAGATAAGTCAAATGGTAAAGCACAGAATTGGCAGTGCAAACTTTCTGCCAGAAAACAAAGATATTTTCCAAGCTACTTGGCTATAGGAATGTGAAGGCAGGTGGCTTTCAGATCTGTGGTCACCATATATACTCCTTGAAATAATGGGCAATAGTTTTTTAAAGATTAGCATTTTGGGATTTGGTATGCAAAGGAACTTGTTTAGCTTTGACAAGTCTAGGACTGGTCTCCAGGTGCCCTTCTTTCCTGGGACAAGGACATTTCTTGATTAGAATCCTGTGTCATCTCCTCCTGTGCAAACTAGCTGAATAGACCCTTGTTGCAGAAGCTCTGTTACTACTGGGATAAGAAGTCCTTGTTGGTTATTTGGGGCTTTTGCTTTCCTACAAAAGTTTTTCTTTTCCTCTGAACTGGATGAAACAGCTTCTTTCTATTATATTTAAGACCTAGTGGTCCCTGATGATGACTTTCCATTGTTGTAAGAAGGAAAGTCTCTCTGCTAGGGGTTGCAGCAGTTGGGATTGTTTTTTTAAGAGGAAGGAGGTGCTGCGGGTAATCACAGCTTTTTTTCTGGGGGGGGGGGGTGGATCCCAAGTCTGGTCTTTTGCTCAGCTTCCCCCCTTCTCCTACGTCTTGGTCTCTTGCCTCGGAAAGGCTTCCCTTTTTCTTGGCTTGGAAGAAGTGGACAAGATTTAGAGGGTAATTTCTGTTGCATCTCGATGTGGGAGACACAAAGTTCTTTAACTGTTTTAATTTCTCTCCCTTTCTTACCAGTCTTTTGAAAACTTTCTAAGTAGGGAGAAACTCCTTATCCAGTGGAACATCAAAGAGTTCCGACTTCACTTGGTCTGATAAGGGTTGTGTTCTCAGCATGGCATGCTTACATGTGACAGGCCAAGTAGCAACTGCCATACATGATGCTTCCAATGCATCAAAGTCACATTTAAGTGACTGCCTGGACACCTGGAGGGTTGATCTAGCTGTCTTATGTACATCTCTCTGCAGGCTCTTGCCTGAGATTTCCTCTGCCTTAGCAATGATCTTTTCTTGTAAAGCCACTTTAATATGTGAAACTGGCAGTTAAGAGCACTCATAGCCAGGGTAGTTGATGTACAAGTGTTTTTTTTTACCAAATCTATCAAGCACTCTCCTCTCTCTCTCTGTCATTTAGTTAAGGATGTATGGTGCACCCTTAGGCACCACTGAGGGATCTGCCTGTGGGTTCTTCAAAGGTGTTTGTGGGTATCAAGCACCTTTTAGAAGTGATCTGGCTTTCTGGGGCAGAAAAAAGTGATTCATGGTGCAGAGAATGTCCTCAAAAACATCATATAGAACCACGTACAGAGGTGGAATGGCATAAAGATCTGGAAGATGGAAGCCTTAGGAGCTCTCTGTAATTGGACTGGGTCTCAGAAAACTAATTGGTCACCCAATTAAATACCTCCTTCATCTTGTGCAGACTTTCCCTAAAGGATAAGTCCTCAAGGGGAGACAGAGGAAAAGTTGTCATCTGAATCAAAGTCACATAAAGACTGACGATGGAACTGTTCTGCATAAGGCATCTCTTCTTCATTTTCACATTCTAAGGAATTTGAGTCCTCCTGAGAGAAACACATCTCCTTTTACCAGGAAAAACTCCTGGACATGGAAGACTCCATTGTCTGAAATACCTTCCTTTGGTTTCTTATCTTTCCATTTCTAAGGTAGCAAACCATCAAACTCAGAGTCATGCAATGAGGTGGGTGGGTGTTGGCTCTGAAGATTTCATGAGGGCTGCAAGGACTTCAGCCCTGTTTCAAAGTTTTGGAATGAAACCTAGCACAACCCTGACAACTAGACATGTCATGCTGTGGCCCCAAACAAAATGAACAATACTAATGGAAATCTTATGCAGGATTTCTTTCCCATACCTCATGCTGTTATTAACCTTTTTAAACATTAATAAGAAGAAATCTTCCTCAATGAGATACTTATCTGAAAGTAGATTGGAGACAACTCTGGAAAAACAAGCCGACTGATGGACTACAAAAGAGTAGTGCATCAAACTGTATGGTTAGAAAGAACTGAAGATGGTTATGCCGGATGCCCATCTTGTACCTTAACATCTGGACATCAGTTCTTGGATGTCCATCGGCTGGGAATGGTGCAAAGACTCTGGGAGTCAGGTCAGTTGTGGGCTTTTGCATGGCAGGAAGATCCAAGAATTAGTACTGCAAATATCAACATTTCTGACTTTAACTCAAAATTTTTAGTTATATACCTAAACTAATTTAATGAAAACAGCAGCTGAAGCCAAAGCTCTGAAGGCAGTTTCAGTACAATCATGCTTTTTCGCTGCTGGCACTGTAGGCCATGATAGCAGCTGGATCATCTGTAAGATGAGAATAGAGACATTTATTAGCTTGTGAAGCTCCATAGAGTTTATCAGCTTTTTAGGAACTGATCCAAGAGAGTCAGGAACATTATAGGCAGCTTTTAAGGCATCCTGAAATGTCAGTAATATAGGCAGAACAGGTGCTGAATTAGGAACTTCTCATTCAAGCAAATCATAACATCTGCACAACTTTGGGGAACCATCTGTTTGTTCCCAAAAAAAACATCCCTTAGTCTGGAAATAGTATCCAAAATGGAGAAAGTTTCCATAGGGACAACTTCATTCTCACTGTGTGGTGAATCAAAGTCTTGGGCTATAGATCCCAGTGGTGAGATAACCCTGTGTCTGTCAACATGAGAATAATCAGAAAATGCATCGTCTTCCTTAGAGGAAGGGGCAAAAGCATTAGGAAAAGACAAATAGCACCCAGAATTTAATGACTGTAATAAACTCCTGACCAGGATAATAGCATCATTTTTATTAACAGAAACATCTCTTCATTTCCAATGTGAATAATTTTCTGTCTTATTTTTTTTGTTTTGTTTTTTAAGGTACACCCCTAAGGGGTGAATGGCTAGGGGACAGCAAATCACCCCGAAGAAAAAGTTTTTTTTTGGGGGGGGGGATCCTGCCAAAGTATCTCCAGTACCCAAAATGGTTGGTTCTCTCATGCCCAAGCAGAACACTGGAACAGTCTTACAGGACTTCTCTGACCCCCAGTCCATAGTGGCCAGCAAGGCTACACCAGAGAGATTCAAGGAAACAAGAAAGTGGTCTGGGAACCAGCAGTGGCCACTACAGAGTCACTCACCAAGGGCTGAATGAAGGCAAGGACTTGCGCTTTAATTTTTTTTTTCTTTTTAGGTACATTTGGAGAAGGACCAGCAGGACTGGGATAAGAATCCATGCTGTAGCCAGGAAGACGCCTGACTGCTGGTAAGGTATGTCTGAAGGAGTCAGTCGGAAGGTAAATTGTCACTAGTATGCACAAACATCCCATAACCCTCACAAAAAAAATAGAAAAGACCCCCAAAACAATGTTACACAAGCAGCACACAAAATTCCCGTCACAAAAAGAGACACGGATTTACATGAGTTAGCTCTCCGTTAAAAATTGCAAACAACTTAAGCATTAAATACAAACATTCACAAAAGAGTTTAGTTTTCTGATAGAAATAGACTTTGAGTGTCATAAAACACTCCGATAAGGACACCTAAACATAAAACAAGCCATAGGGTATTAATTGTCAGTCTACTTCTCACTACTCAGTCCCTACTAAAGCCCTTTAAAAGCCAGTATTCTTAATGGGACATAAAACAATTTCATCAAAACACTTAAAACGCTGAAAAATATAAAAACATATTATCTGTATGTATGGAAGGAGTCCCCAAAAGGGATCTTATCTGTCTGACAGGAAGCTCTGCCCAGAAAAGTATCTGAGAAGCATCTGCATGAGATGGCAAGAAAGTACTAGCTGCTTTTATACTTCCCTCCAAAAGTGATTAGCCTATAGGCAATGAGAGTGAATGTGTACATATGTATGGAGGGAGGGGGCTTACAGCTTTGAGGAGCTGGTCGGATGCTGTATCCTTGGCAGGATACCACCCAAACACTACTATAGCATTGAGAATGATGAATATCTGAAGATGACACAGGCTGATGCTACCTATGTAACCAGGTACATGAATAGATATGAGGTAAGATGACATCAGCCTAACTACAGAGGAAAGGTGCTCAGGTCTGAAAGCCAGGCCAGATGTTGTACTCTGCCTTTGGCAGAAAATATTAATCTTAGGGTTACAACTACAACAGTAACCCACATACATGAACATATGGAAACATCATCAAAAGATTATTCCCATTTTAAAATTATTTTACATACAAGTCATTTTTATTCATAATGGCTGTATAACTTTTACAAAACTGTCCATTAATCATTACATAATGTGACGAATATTTTTGTGATACCATAATACAGACATTTATTTATTCATTAAAAACTATGCAGATATTTAAAACAAAAACAGATTCAGTGCAACAAGGCTTTGTAAAGCACTTAGTCTTCTGTAGATGAAACATAAATAATAAAATGAAAACTCAAAGACATTCATACTGATTTGAAGTGGGTCCAATTTTTTTTAACATATTGTGACATCAGAGTATAGGTCCTTAATCCCTACTGTTTCTGCAATCTCTCAGTACTACAACACAACTGACTGATTGCACTTCTGTATTATTACTTTACAAATCATTTTGCTACCTCAGTAAAAAAATGCTTTTGTTAAGTGAAAAAAGACTTTGGTAACAATTTTAGAAAATTTATGTTAAGTAGGATTGTTTGATAATCAAAGACTTTTTAGATATATTTTGCCAAATGACTATGCAACTTCAATAGCATTACTTCTCACTGTTATATAGCATAATCTTTTTCTGTAATCAGGACTGGCCATAAGCATAAGAAAACGAGGCAACCGTCTAGTGTGCCATACTTACCCTACTATTAGGGGTGATTTGTCTGCATTTATTTACTTGCTTTTTACAGCAATGTTTCTTTGCTCTAAAAATAAATAAAGAAGGTGCCCAGGCCAAACAAAAATTGCAGTGTGCTCCAGCTGACTTGATGTTAACCCTGAACGTTGTGAGGTCACAGGAAAATGGATCTCACAATATTTGAATGTAGGCACAAAGCTGCCAGAAGGATGTTTTCCTTTCCTTTTTTTTAATTTACACGATAAATGCACAAATAAATAAAATTAATAACTTTTGGCTATAGCAATAAGACAGGAAATTGTAACTTTGCTGCAAGTGAAGTGTTATTACTTTTTTTTTATGCTGGCAGCCATCAACCAGATACTTTTGTCAGTATTTCTTGGTTGAAAAGTTGATGTGAGAGGAATGGCATGGTGAAAATGACAGACATATTGCTACTGTTTTAATATTGCTGGCAGTGATTGACCAGATATCTTTGGCACTATTTCTGACTTTGTGCTTTACATGGACAATTGCGATGAAAGGAATGATATGGTGAGAGATAAGTGTTACCATTATTTTTTCAATGGAAGCTGGCAGTGATCAGCCAGATATTTTGGCACTGGCAATATTTCTCTTGTTTGTGATTTGTGTGGAGTGACTTAGATCGGCATACTTCATTGTGTGGCAACTTGTTTCTGTGGACTGTGGAGGTGAATTAACATTACACAGGCATCAGAAATCTTGGCTATAACTGCTTGGTGGGGGTTGAGATTGGCAGGATGAAAGTAACTGATTATGCTGTCATTCTGTCAGTTTAAACAGTCACGTTGTATAACTAGTGTCACAACTCCCAAACTACTTGCACAAGAGATCTAGACAAAGCCAAAAATAATGGAGAGATAAGGGCACAAAAATAGGGGCATATTTCAAATATGGCTCTTAAAATCTTAGAATGTTGCTAGAATAAAAGGTGTTGTCTGTTAGCATGCATTTTCTGGAGGACGTACAGTTTGAAACTCAAATGTCTCACATTATATATTGATTTCAATCCTCAGTGGTTGGCTAGAAAACCACACATTTATGAGGAGCAGACCAAAAATGTGAGGTAAGAATGTAGACATTCTGCAAAAGTTTTGTATAGTTGAGAGGTATGACTAGTGCGCATTTATGCGAAGAAAGATGGACTACTTAACTGACATGCACAGGCAGAGTAGGCATAATTGCTGTGCTTGTCTTCTGTGAAGGGGAAAGTACTAACTGACTGCTGCTGTTTGCTTATTATTTTGTCTCAGCAACAGTAACGTGATTATGTGACTTCATTAAATGGTCATCTTATTTCATCACAATCAGACATCTGAATTGCACACAGAAGTGGTTACTGTTTGGTGGGGGTTGTCTGGCTGAAAGTTATTATGTCTGTTGCCAGTTAAACAGTCAACTCTTATTTTTGAGACATGCAGGCATCACAGAATTTCCAGACCAGAACGTCTGTGGGTCCCACACACCAAGGTTATATAAGGACGTAACATAGGCTTAGTAATCACCCAGACCCTGAACTCAGCCTAGTCTAAAACCAGCCTTGCTCTCAGGTGTACAGAAAAGGTTGCTGTACCTGTATGGCAGGTGGGAAGTTGACATAATGGTTAAGGTGTTTGCCTTACTAGCACAAGGTCCAGGGTTTGATTCTCACATTGGGTAATTGGCTAGGCTTAAAAACTGTCCTACAAGGGCAGTTAGTTTAGTACTAATCTATGACTCTATGAAGATGATGCCATTATTTGTTTAAGATTCCTCCCAAACTTCAGAGGTGACTTTATCCTGTGTTGGGATAGGGGACGTGCAGCCATTATTTCTTTAGCTTTCCTCACAAACGTCAGAAGGTTACTATAGCATTGCACTGTCTAGAAGTAAGCTAGAAATATTACTGTACTTTATTTTTTCATTTTCCTTGCAATCAAACATCTGATGCATAAACAGATGGCTATCTTTTAGGGCAGAGTAAATGAGAATATTGTTTATATATGTCTGACAGCAAATATGTTCTATTCTACTTGGGTTTTTTCAGTTTTGTCCCAGTCTGACATCAGAAGGGTGTAGAGAATGTGGATGCCTTTTGGGGGTAGAGGTGAGGAATTACTCTTTATATAAATATGACAACAGCATCTTGAAATATATGACTGTGGGCATTTGAGCCTTAATTTTAATTCCAATTTAACACTAGAAGGGGATGCACAGAAAGTGACTCCTTATTCCCAGACATGATATATGTATTCTCACAATTACTGAACATTAAATCTTGTATACAGCTTATTTCTTTTTTGAAATAAAAATGTAAGATTGAATTTCTTTGTCATGTATGACTTTTGTTCATAACATCACTGGATCAAAATGTTGGAAAAAATCTCTGAAGAGCACCTCAGCAGTTATAACCCCATGGCTTCTTTGTGCCCAGTAGCCTCTCAGCTTAATTTAGTTACAACACTGTAGTCTTGTTCAGTTAGGATGTGCTGAATGCAAGCAGAGAAAAACAAAGTTGGAGTAAGACAAAATTTCTTTCAGTAATCATGGTTTTCATTCAGGCCATTGATGGAATAAAAAGTCGTTTAAAAACTTGTAAAAATGCATCTCAGAGCATCTTGAAATTCATTGGCTTCTCCTGCTTAATCCAGTGTAGTTATTGCACTGTAGTTTTGGCCAGTTAGGCGGTGATGAAAGGATGCAGGAAAAATGCAAACTTGAAAAGTAAGACTAAGTTTCTGTCTTTGATCATTGTCTTTGTTCAGACAATCACTGAATGAAAAGGTCATTTAAACAACTCTAAAATGCACCTCAGAGCACCTAGAATCTCCAGGCTTAATGCAGCTGTTTCCTTCACAGTACAATCTTGCTTAGATGATGAATACACAAATGAATAGCCGCACGAAAAAAAAATGAATAGTAAGAAAAACTGTGAGAGAAAGAAAGAAAAAACTAATCTACATAGTATGAGTAGGCCATGATATGTTGGACAGTGGGGGGAACACCATGGTGTCTTTTCACCTAGGATGCCAGTTTACCTAAGGCCAGCACTGTCTGTATTACTTGGCTTTTGTTCTCTTCTTTTGTGTTTAATGTATTAAAACACATTATATTACACTGCCAGACAGTTTTCATACTTAAAATAGTGAAAGGTCGCTGCACAAATCAGAGAACTGAAACCCTAAGAATATAATTGAACATCCAAAGTTCTCATGACTTGTACGAAGGATACTTTATGAAGCATATCTTTATCATGTTTGCACTCAAAAATGTTACTGATGAAGATTTAACTGCCCACCGTGAGTGCTGACGTGCACTGGAGATGGAATGCAGCACACAATATAGAAAACATATGTAAAATATGCACTTAACACAATAACTTACACTCAAAATAGGCACAAACTGGCAAACTCTCACACAAGTGTTCAGACTGATCAGCTTTCATATAATTGCTTAATTCTGAATTATTCTTTTGTGTTGTTTTAGTTTTCCATGTATAGAAGAGTAAATGGCACATTCTATGATTGTTTGAGAACTTGAAAACCAATTCCTTTACTCTGCAGCGTGAACCTATTTAGATGTAAACCACTTTCCCAAGAGTTAACTGAATGATTATCCTTATTTAACTGATTTTTAGTAAACATTAAAGAACAGACTGTGATACTAAACAGAATTTCTAAACCCAGTTTGCAAAGCATTCAAATCCAGGTGACGAAATCCTGTAATCAGAATGCATTCTGTGCTGCTTTTTATTAGCTCAGATGTCAATGCCTTAATTAACATAACATCCCTTAATATGTTATGTCACACAGTCATTAAGTCAGTTCTGATTACATCCAAAACAGCAATACATATTTCTACTAGACTGAAACAACTGAACACATACTTACTTCATAGTTTTGTCTGTACCTGGTCTTCCACATCCCCTGCACTTTTATCCTTCCTGAAACTGCTCCTCATACAAAGTCAAAAGCATCTGTGGTGACTGACTGCTTTTGAGCATGGAGGGAGAAGGGGAGAACTGAATTGAAGCACATCTGTTGTCTCCACCAAATGATTTTTCTTCTGGCAAACTCAGCATTGGGATTGTAATATATATAGGGTGTTGATGGTGGGACCAAACAAATTTCAGATACCACTGTATTTTTCTCATGTGGAGTTTTGCCAGGGGTATCATGAGAATCATAGATGCCATGAGATGCAAAATCCTAAGGTATTGCCTCACACTGACCAATGTCTGAGTGGAAAACCTTTGAAATAGATCTAGATAAAGATCTAATTTTCTTGTGGTAGAAAAGCTGCTTTGGACTTGTGTGTCTATTTGACATCCCAGGGACACAATCGTGTGTGAAGGAGTCAAGAAAGACTTTTGAATGTTCTCTTGCAATCCCAGCTTGAGTGGAAGATCTCTTGCCCAAGAGACATATTCCTGACACACTGAAAAAGACTCTTCAAAGATAAGTAACTCATCTAAATATGCAAAATTGTGGATACACTGTAGCCTGCAATGAGCAATACTTTTGGAGCACTGGACAGTCCAAAGGGAAAGACAGAGAACTGATAATGTGATCCAGACAGACAAAACCTTAAGAAACATTTAAAATTCTGTCTGACTAGGGATGTGATAAGCATCTTTAACTTGAAAGAAGAAGAAGAGGTGAAAGAGTGAGAAGTGACATCATTTTGAATTTGGGCATGATCACAAACAGGTTTAGGAAAGAAAGATTTGGAACTAGATTCCAAGAATTTTCTTTCTTTGGCACTAGTAACATCCTTTAATAAAAAAATCTTCCCCACCTGGGAAGAAAGAACTGGTTCTATCACTCCTTGGGACATTATTTGATGAAGAACTGGTAGAAACAAACAAAACAAATGTAATCTGGAGGATGAGAAATGACATGGAAAGGAAGAATTTCCTTCCTCTGCATTACAAACCAAGCAATAAGCAACATCTAATTACAAAAAATGGAGTCTCGATAAATAACAATTTTAAAAAACATAAAATGAAATTAAATCCTATTATAATACTTAAACTACTTTGCCATTTTCAACATTCTATCCTTGATGCCTCCAGGTGCATTTGCAGTTAACTCCTACTGACGCCTCTAGGCATCAAATATTGCTTGTTCATACTGACATCAATAATTCCAAAACCATGCTATGTACAAGGTTTTAAAGTATTTCATCTTAAAGCTTACACAATGGCAAACTGAACTGCATTAATATTTGATCTCTGTCTAGTGCAGGTTAAGATATATTAAATGTTTTTATGATACTAATTTATGCAGATACAATTTTCACATTTTTCTAAATATGTCAACAACCATGAAACACAGACAGAACTCCTTAGCATCTTATGAAAGCTCTCCGATGGATAAAATGCTGATGACAGTATTGTGTAACTTGAGTGGTTGTTGAGATATTGTAAGTTGTTTTCAAAATATTATATTCATAAGAGTTACTGTGTTTACTGTGAGTTATAAAATTCAGTTTAACACCTAGAACCTAAAGAATATTACCACTATAAAAATAATTTGCGCTGAAGGGTTTGCCATTCATACTGCTGTCATAACCACTGGGGTTTCAGAGATATGAACATCTGTTTGAAATGTGAGGACATAATTTGATTCTGTCAAAAGGCTTAAGCCACGCCCATTGGAAGTTAAAGTGCAAACTTCCTGAGCTCCATTGGAGTGAATGAGTTCAAAAACATCTAATATTAACTGTGTATTTGAGACCTGGTAACCTATCACTCCCCAATTTTAATTGTCACAATGTCTCCCTTTGTTCTTAAAATCATCACCCTTTTTTATCAGATGTTTATCTGAAGTTTACCAGGAGAGACTATAGTTTGGAAGTAAGTTTTTAGGACATACATCTTAGACAGAATAATATAACCAACAAATTAGATAGTAAAATATATAGGAAGAACACCTTTAGTAACAATTATCTTAATTATGCAATCATCCTCATTTTATTAAGGATAATATAAACAGAGGTCAATACATCCGAGCCTCTAGGATGACCACTGATGACCAAGTTTTTGAGGAAGAAATAGGTTTTATTTGGTTGGTTTTGCTGTTCTGCCAATGGTGAATACTACCAGTGATGAACTGTTGAATTTAACTTTACATCCTACATCTAATAGCAACGCCAATCATTTACTAAGATTATTACTTGATACTATGGGAGAGATGTGGAAATCTTATATTCCTGGTGGAAAAAAGCCAGGATGGTCATATGATGAGACAAGAATCCCTAAGTTCCAATGAGGATAGAAGAATAGTTATCCAAAATCCATTTTTTGATAATTCCAATGACAATGGAGAGGCCAGTAACTGTTTCAGAGATGTGCATTCTATTTTAGACTTTAACTGTGACCCTTTTGGTGGTACCAGTAAAATACAAGTCAATTATGCTGCTGAAAATGAATTGAAAGAAGTTCTGTTTGATTTGGAAAAGAACTTAAAAAATATAGAGCCCCGGTTATTCAAAATACACATTTTGAGAGATGTATTAATTTACGAATTGTTCTTAAGGGCTTGCACTTTTTCAAATGTCCTTATGGTGTTAGTCACATCAACTCATTTCTTGAGACTTTGAGTGAATTATTTAATTAGAGTGGTCTTGAATTTCTCTGCCTGTTAATCCAGCACAATAATACACTGGTCCAAGAAGTCCGTAAGAATCTTAATATAGATCAGAACATTCAAAGACTTCTTGGTAGATTTACCACATATGAGCTTGGACTACGAAACAGTTCTCCAAATAGTGGAGATATTTGAGAGATCAGTAGCAACATGTAAAACAATGGCTTATGAGAAAAAAATCAGCTTATGTTACTTTGACCCTAATTTTCATAGAAACAAAGGTAATAAGCCTTCTTCTGAGTATACGACTTTAAATAAAGAAGCTGTCTATGTTACAGCCAATAGGGAACAGAGAAATGGTACAGCATATGAAAATACACAGAGAAGCAGGAATGACATCAGTCTTGACGTTACTCCAGTTAATTCCATTGAAAGAGTGTCGGTTAAAGATAAACCAGGAGATTTTCAGGAGTTACCATTGTATCCACCGAGCAAGACAACCAGTGCAGGAATCCCTTCAGGAGTCAGACCGAAGAATTTGTACAAAGGAAGGGGTGAATGCAACAGCAATTTCAGCAGAATGACCAGGACCAGAAGGAGAAAAAAAATGGACTCCATAATGGACTGAGTTATTTGACTAAAGTGTTTAATTTATCCAGCATAATGTTTACACCCGAACAATTAAAATTATTAGAACTTGGTTTGAATTTCATACCTGCTCGAAGAGCGGATATTAGTAAAACACTTTTAGAATTAAAATATTTTACATGTAAGTTAAATTTAAGTTATGTATTACAAGATTTAAATTTACCAATTCATACCTTTAGAAAAGTGTCTACCTTTAATCCAGCTTTGAATAATACTTTAAATGTATTTGAAAAAGTGTGTGAAAAAGACATCCATGAGCTTTTCGGAAAGAAAGCTAAAATAGTTATTTTAATCTAAACAGAAGTGAAAGGTTAGCTTTTGCTAATTTAGTTCTTAGGTGTTGGGTGCATGAAGTGAGTGAGCCCATGGCTGGCTTTCAAAAAAATGTTATATTATAATAGATTTGTTGATGATTTGTTTTTAATTATAGAAGGGAAAATGGAAGATGCAGTTAATTTAATACACAACCACTCTGAATGGTAACTCTAAGTTCCTGAAGTTTACCATGGGAAACTGTGGTTTGGAAGTATGCTTTTTGGATGAGCATTTTAGATAGAATAATACAACCAATAAATTAGACAGTAAAATACAAAAGAGGAACACCCTTAGTAACAATTATCTTTATTTAAGTAATCAGCTTTGTTTTATTAAGGATAATATACCCAGAGGTCAATGCATCCGAGCCTCTAGGATGACCACGTTTTTGAGGAAGGAATAGATTTTATTACTTCATTATATTACCATAGAGGTTATAAGTTAGACAAAATACTTAGGATGGGTGAAACTTTTAAAACAAAGAGAGATGCTTGTTTTCCTCATACATTGTTAGAACCAAATCTATCCATACATTAGATGCTAATAACAAAGAGGCAGCCTGTAGTTTTAATATGCCTGTAGAAAGTCAAGATATTTGTTCAATAATTTTACACAATTGGAAAATACCGGAAAGTAGTCTGGACTTGGTCAAAATTATTGGTCCGAAATTTATTTATTAAAATACTTACAACTTTAAAACTATTTTACAAAATGTTAATACTAAATCAGTTACTATGGGACAGTCATCTAAAAAGGAAAAGAGAATGTACAAATTTGGCAACTGTTCAATTTGTAGGTTGATATTGGAAGGACCTTTTTAAGTCTAGAACACATTGATTATATAATACCTACTCCTTTTTAATTGGAACTCTAATGGGATAATATACATCAGCATTTGTTCAGGTTTTAGTGTTTATTATATAGGGATGACAACCCATAGTTTAGAAATTAGAATTAAGGAACATCCTTATGCAAAATATAAATAAATAAATAAAAATCATGAAACTGCATTATATAAGCATTCACAAGATTGTATGGAATATAAGTAATTCATGTTTACTATTGTTGAACAAGTCCCTTCTGATAGAAGTGGTAGTGATTTAAAGAACAAAGGGAGGCATTGTGGCAATTAAATTTGGGGGCCGATAGGTTATCAAGTCTCAATAACACAGATAATATAAAATGTTTTAAAGGGATAGAAGGTTGAAAATGTCCAAGTCTTTTTAGTATTATAATAGGATATAATTGCATTTAATGTTTTTTTAAATTATTTATCATGACTCCACTTTTTATAATTAGATTGTGTTTTATTGTTTGATTAATAATTAATTAATAATTAATTATTAATAAATGTTGCTTATTGGTTGGTTTGTATACAAATGTGGGAGGTTGTAGTTTCTAATCATTCTGAAAAAGTCCACTGGGGCGAAAGTGGAGAATAAACTGTTTTTCATGCTATTTTATACTCACCCCTTCTAAACTGACAGAAACAACCAGTGCTCCATTTAAAAGTATGTTACAGTTGCTATACACTTCATTAAAAATCTAACATTCCTAGCTTTAAAGTAACCTTTCTGAAGAGGAAAGGATAAAATGTCCATTATCTTAATTTTGTTGATATTTTTCCCCAAAGAGAACTTATCTTTCAAACAAAGGAAACCACAACCCAACTACTGATCCCTGAAAGCCTCTTAGGAGAGTATTCAGTAAAGCCATGAAGGGCTTCATACCCACTTGTCTTTTGTTCAGCTCAGCTCAAGCTGCCTGACAATTTGGACACATGGACGGTGTCCTGAGGCCTTGGAGGTTGGCCAATTGTTATAAACTTGGCAGTATATAATACCATATTGCAAAGGCTACTGCATAAACAATATTATGAATATCTGACACTGCATGCTGCTTATTATAGCCTTGCTAAAAGATTTGACACTATTTATTCCAAGGGAATACCATGACAAATTAAAAATGGTGGAAGTCAGTCAAAGGGTGCAACACTGATTAAGCAACAAGAAACTCAGGCTGAGAGTTACATGACTACTCCAATCAGGGTTATCAGCAGTATCTCACAGGGATCTGCACTGGGGCAATTTATTTTTGGACTAGTCTTCTGGGACATAAATGTGGGAAATTAGCTGTGGAAAACAAATTAGTGATGGCAAATTAGGTAATCCATATCCATCTATTAATCTATCCACAACCTATTTTTTCTATTTTTGCACATGATTGGGGTGTCACATTAATAGTAACAATCAACTGTAGTGAATCTTCATACTGCCAATTGGCTAGTCCTGCCAAGGTTGTTCTTTCATACCACACATACACAGTCTCCCATTTAAGGCCAACTTAGATTGCCCAATCCACCTACTTGTATGTCTTTGACATGTAGGAGGATAGGAGGAAGCCCATGCAAACACAGAAGTAACATGTCGACCCAACACAAAACGCACAACAGTCAAGAATCAAGAAGAACCTCTTCCTGTGAGGTTACAACACTACCTGCTGCATCACTATGCTGCCCAAATAATGCCCCTTTGCTAACCAAGAAAGAGCACTGGACACATAGTCCCTTTTCAGGGGTGACCCAAGGGTAATGATTATGTGTCTTGTTCAAGGTCACATAGTAGGCAAATGAGGGCTGAGGGAATCAAACCTATTACATAATATAATTACTTAAATAAGAGATCACAATAATGACCAAGATGGGAAACAAAAATACATGTCTGATGCAGTAGCAATGGCCCAACCTTTACAAATCAGTAAATACAGTGTTATGGCATTTAGTAAAATTGGGAATCAATTGTGACTATAAAATAAATGCTGAAGACATAAAAATTAAACAATCATTAAAGATTTTAAAATGTGATAGACAAGAGATTAAACTTTGACAAGTGTGCATCTAATGCATACAGAAAAGCACATTCTCTAAACAGCATGTCTAACCACTCTAGGGAGATTACTTTAATGCTTTACGTCTCACTGATGGGACTTATTATTATATAGTGTTGTGCTCTGTGATAGCCTTTGAACAAGCCACCTGGATAAACCTGAAAAGCTACAAGGATTCATTTGAAGAAATAAGATAAGACTGGAAAACATGAACTTTTCAGAAAGACTTCAGGAATTATCTTTATATTCTTTTTCTTATAGGGTGCTTAGAGATTACCTCCTCCATGACTATAATGCAAAGTCTGATCCAGTTCAGTTTGAAAGTTAATACCTGAAATGTACCAATGGGGGAGTCAACACCAGATGAAGGAATTTAACATTCAAAATAAACATACATATGACAGATTAACTGTAGAATGTCTTCTAACATTATGGGATAAATGTCTCCTTACAACCAGAACAAGACATTCATTAACTACCTTAAAAATAATATTACAAATAAATATACATTATAGAAAAAAAGAAACATTGTAAATAGATTGCAGAATGCCCTAAAATTGTAGAATATTTTTTTCTTTACAATCAGAGGAAGGCATCCATTAACTACCTTCAAAAATAAGTATGCATTACAAAAAAAGCAATATACTGTAGAATACCTTCTAAATTTATGGAATATGCTTCTCTTTACAACCAAAATGAGGCAGTGTAACTACTACCATATATATATATCCCATGACCCTATGAGTCTTCCACTGAATCTAGCCTATTTAGTAGTACTGTGATAAATAGAAACATTCCGAGACGTTCAGGACTTGAAAGCAGTTGCAATAAAACATGGGGTAGACAGAAGAAAAAGAGCTTTCCATTAGGTCTTTGCCCTTCCCTACATAAAAAAAAAAATGTTTAGCAGAAGCTAAGGCAAAGCCCATTATACTACTCCAAGGATTTAGAGTTTTGAAGTCTTGGATTCAGTAAGGTATGATACAAAATGGTGATCCTAATATTTGTGTCTCTACATTTAGAAATAGTTGTTCCATGGTGGAACAACAGAAATGTAGAGAGTGCATACTCTCTCTAGGTCTGTTAAGGAAGGTGAGTCTCCAAAGTTATGATGCCATCTCTTTTTGTGATGCAAGAAATGTCTTTTGACCTGAATCTGTGAAATGTTACTGCTTAGGATCAAGACTAGTTTTGAATAAAAAATGGTTCTACAGTAATTTGTGGAAGAACATTTTAAGGTATGGCAAACTACAAAACTGTATTTTATAAAGTGAACACAGCACTCTAATGCTGGACATTTTTTACTAAAATCTCTAAGATAGAAATGTAACTGCCATTTTCCTTTATATATATTTTAAGGAATTTGGAGCCTCTCCAGCAGATGGTCAAGCTCCTGGGGGGTCCAGTTATATACCACCACCTTCCATGCAGGTTGAAAGCTGGAAAGTAGAGCACCAGTGTTGTCAAACTGCAAGGTTGAAGGGTTCTGATAAGCACTACCCACTACTTTTCCCTTTTCCCCAATATACAACATGGAAATATTTCACTACAGAAAAGATGCATATTCATTCACATATATGTTCCTGCTTTCAGGTTGTAGTGTACAGTTTCTACTTTACTAAATATGTCACCCATTGCAACAGCTAAGTTAAATAAGTTGCTACCTCTGTGTTCCAGTCCATGGTGTACTCCCAAACTTCAACTTCAAGATCATTAAATTGAGGAGTTTATCACAATTGTCTGACATTTCTACTTCTATACCAGTGGAGACATTTACAGTTAATGAAGGCTGAATTGGAAGTAACATATTTCTTTACCAAATATGCCCTTAAAAGGGTGATTTTGGGGTATGTTTTTTTTCTGTGGTGTACTTTGTACATGTTAAGCTGTTGTTCTGTGGCAGTTTAGGATACTGTAAGCTCCTCTTTTCTTCAACTTGTGACCCTAATCATGCTGGCCTCGTACACCCCTCTCAGGCTGGGGTTGCCAGTCTGCTCCTTAACTGGTGAATGTTAATGGGTCCACATGACTTGAGCAGGAGGGAACACCACCACTGCTATCTTTAGAAGTACACTGGCTATGTAGTTGGTCAAACCCTTTCTTTTACATATGGCTTTTCTTTTGTAGGCCAGGTTAGCCAAAAAGTGTGGCCCCATGTGTGTTTCCACCAAAGGACCTTGGACAGAAATGCTTCCTCAATATCCTCTCAGTCACCTTGGCCCAGCAACAATGCTGAGCTATTGGTTCCACTGACAGTATAGAAGCAACTCATCTTTCATACAAATCATCCTTGTCCACCCCCCCCCCCCCAGCAATGTGTGCAGACAACACCTAATTTCTTCTCCATGTCAGCTCTAGCAGGTGCCCAAGCTTTACCCTTTATGACAAGTATTACTTATTCCCATTCCTGCCCTATAGTATGCGGTGAACTGCAGGGCTACTGGGTGATGATGTAAGAAAGAGTAATGAGTCTAAATAGTAGGCACTTAAGTTCAGTTTCAGCCACTATATTAATTTCAAGCTCAGTGGCTGAAGTCTATCATTATTAAATGCAATTAACTTCTTATGAAAAACTACTAGGTTATTTTGAGTTTGGATTCAGTTTCAGTTATAAATGATTTTTGACATTACCGTATGTTATAATTTTAAACTTCTTTTGAAGTCACATTGGTCACTGTCAAGATAAAAGTTAAGCATGGAATTTCTTTAAACTTTAATACGTTCCTTCTTTCCCTCCATCTCCCTACTTGATGTGTCTAGAAACACCACCCACCACAAATGGAACCCATTCTGTACTTTCCTGGCTATAATTACTTATCCCCCTCTCCCAATCCTCCTTCTGACCACCTGGTTTGCCCGGTGATACCTTCTGCTACTCTTATGGCAATGTGTGAACTTCATGATCTCCCTCTATTGTTCTCTGATCCTGACAACCTTTGTCACCATCTCACTTCCATCACTCATCACCCCTGCAATCTTTAATTTGTCTTCTTGGTTGTTAGCCCTTTTCCTAACAACCTTCTCCTTGTATCTTCCTGTCCCTCTTTATGGTGCTATGGACTTACATATCATAATTTTCATGAAATTGTATTCCACATCTGTTGGACACGTCTACAGTACCTTACATGTTCATGCGTACAAAAGCACAGAAATAAACTGATAATGGATTAGTGCACCTGCCTGATATGGTTTAACAAATCAAACATATTTCCACCAAAAGTAATTTTGTCAAGACCAGGATGTCCTATGAACAAGTCTCACCAAACTCTTTTATGCTGCAGTCCTGGGCTTTGGCCAACTAACCGCATCACCATATACCTAGAAGAATGCCAAACTGCAAAAATAGTTCAGGACAAGGTACTAACATACACCTTTAGTTTCTTGTTTTATCCCAATTCCTCTGCTCACATGTGATGGCATCCTGTCTACTGTTTCAGTTGACTGCACTCTTCTGGATGTCCCTGCTTATATCTTACTGTCCCTTGCTGTTCTTTTCCTTCCTTCACTCTGACCAGTCTGCCATAATCCTTTTATCCCCTCCTCTCCAATTTCCCTTTATTCCTCATTGTCTGTCTAGACTGCCACTTACTCATTCTAGCTATGTCATTCATCTGCAATGATTCCCTCCATAACCTTCCAACCCACCCCAACACTCCTTGAGCAAAGCTGTGGCTCTGCATCTCAGACATTTCACCTACCTCTTTTACATTCCTCTCCTCTAGCCTCCCACCTGCCACAACATTCTTACCTCCTGCAAACATTTCCTTGATTTCGCTCTTATCTTTCTTTGTCTTGCCTGACTAGCAATTCCCTTCTTTTACTTGGCACTTCTGTTCTCTTATTTGTCTTGGCTTCAATGTAGGCTGTGTCCTGAGGAGGATTTTACTCTCTGGAAAAATAAAATACTGCTACAGTTAGTGTTTGTTCTGGTGCTTGAACTTCAAGCTTGTATCTTGTATTGGTACTGCTGCCTTTGTTATTTTGGGTCTACCTGATATGGTCGACAGCTCATATAGTCGACATGCAAAATACTGAGACCAGAACACTGACAGCTCAAAACACCGAAAGCTCATTTGATCGACAGCTCATTTGGTCGACACATGAAACCAAAGGATTACGCCCTTCCCCCACTGTAGGGCAACCCTGGAGTAGGAATAATAAGTTTGGGGGGTGTGGGGGGCACAGCCCCCCACATTGGGGGTTTGGGGGACGAAGCCCCCCACATATGTCATAAATTGTAAACGTACATATGAATACATTGAACTGAGTTGACTACATTCATGTACATAATGTGGGGGGCTTCGCCCCCCCACACACCCCAATGTGGGGGCTGTGCCCCCCACACACCCCCAAACTTATTATTCCTACTCCAGGGTCGCCCTACAGTAGGGGAAGGGTGTAATCCTTTGGTTTCATGTGTCAACCAAATGAGCGGTCGATCAAATGCGCTTTCAGTGTTTTGAGATGTCAGTGTTCTGGTGTCAGTGTTTTGGTTTTCGATCATATGAGCTGTCGACCATATCATACCCTACTTGTCTTAACGTGAAATCATCATAACTTGTGGACAAACTTTGGGGAATATCTGGGAATGGGTACTGAAAAATATTCTTCATAGACCAAAAAAAAAAAATGACAAGGGTCAAAAGGGGCTTTCAGTAGCTTCCCTTTAAAATCTTCCATGCTTATGCTATATCTCGATGCCCAAAACACAGCTAGCTGTACTCTTAACATCAGACACTTGCCATAGGAACCTCCTTATTTGACCTTTAGACATCCCTATCAAGGCCAGTGGAAACTGTTAAGGTGCAGCTATGCTAGAAGCAAGGCAACCTGAATGTTGACATCAAGAAGCCATACTGGATGACCAAGACTAACACCTGAAGTTGGCTGAGACCCAGCTTTCATTAAATATTAGCATTATCTGGTACTCCTTGTGGCATTATTTTCAGAAACAGCGATGGAACCACCCCATGAACTTCCATACTTCCTGTGATCATCCTGAGGCACTTGGGAAAAGCAGACCAGGAACAGACTTCATAATGTGTAGTGAGGACATTTTTCTGTCACAAGAAATATGTTTAGTACATGGGCACATTTGTTCTGGAGAAGGTTGGAGACAAATTTGTGTTTACCAGGATGTTTAGAAGAGACAGATTGTTACCTTTATATAAGTAATTGTTAGCTGCTTATGTTGTTTGCCAGAGAAAAAAACAGAACAGGACATTAGTCCCTTATGACACAAGACTGACATGAGGGAGGGGATAGCATAGAAAGTTTATTAGTGATGACTCAGTCTAGGACAGACTGATTGGTAGCATTAGGGTAGAACCTTGTTGAGGATGTAATGTTAACTGCTGCATCCTGTATGTCTGCAAGTAAATTCTCAATAAAACTTTTAATTAAGGGAACCAGTGTGCATTAAGTCACAATTAAAAAAAATCAGTCTATGTTTTACTGTCTTACTTTTTGTATCTCATTCTTTCAAGCTTGAGTCACATTTTCTTGAGCATGCTGGCTTTAGCTGGCATTCAGTTGTGGTTTTACTTCTCACATCTTTGTAAAGCAAGATTTCCTTACTGGCTTGTAAGGGAGTTCTGGGTTGTCTGAAGTTAATGCAGCACTGAAAAAGAGTGAGGCAGGTATACCTCTCAACCTGTCAGCACAGGAATTCTGGACATGGCAGGAAATAATGGGGGGACAATGATCAGAAATCAGGGACCGATTTTAAATACTGCTCTTACAGGCTTAGAAAGCTACTACAATAACAGGTTTTGCATTAGAATACATTTTGTCTGAAGGATATTAAATATGACAAATAAATTGTTTGTTACTAATCACGGACTTCAGTCCTCAATGGTTTTCTGGAAAACCACAGATTGTATGATGAACAGATCAAAATATAAGGTAAAACATCTGGACAGTCTGCAGATTTCTGGACAATTGATAGGTATATATTACATTGCCTGTGAGTGATCATTCTTTTTTTGACCTTGTATTGAAAATAATAAAGTTTGGGGGTATAAGGGGCTTCCTCCCCAAAAAAGCATATTTTTTGTCACACTTGTTTGTCAGTTGAGCAATATATGTACATGCAGTCTGAGAATGTATATGTTGAAGCTGTACTGACCTCTTGTGAACAGGTAAGTTTGATGTGAGCTGTTTGGTAGTGACTATTTATAATGGAATTGTTTTTAGTTATTTATTTAACATTTTTTTTACCAGGAAACTCCAACTAGGACAGAGCCCATTTTAGTGGAGACCTGGGGAGAAATACTCCAGATGTATGTCTTTGGAATGTGGGACAAAACTAGAGCACCTGGAGGAAACTCATGCAAACCCATGGAGGACATGCAGACTCCAGACAGAAGGCACTCCAGGTGACAGAAGCAAACCAGAGAACCTCTTGCTGTGAAGCAACAGTGCTAACCACTGCACCACCATTGTGCCTAGTTGTAGGAGAACAGATTGAATGATGTGCTTGCTGACTGTAGTGCATAAGAGAGAGGGTGTTCAGATGCCATCCTCTATTAGTTTGAGATGATTGTCTATTAGGCATTACCGTAACATTCATTTGGAGTCTGCTCCTTGGATCTGGGAGGAAGTAACCAAGGTGAAATGTATTCTTCTAGATATAAGTAAGATGACACAGCTCCCAGTCAGTGCTGTTAATGGTGATATAATACAGAGAGGAAACTCCTCGAGGAGAAAGGTCTCACCTGGTTGGATCCTGTCATCATCATTGCCTGCCCCTGCAAAAAAAAAAAAAATGTTCTCCATCTTAACTTTTTTTTAGCTTTTTGAAAATAATTCCTGTGTTTCTTGACAAGCCCCCCACCCCCACCCAACTATATTTTCCTAAATGCTTACTTTTAGCTTTCTCAGAAGTAACTGGAAGAGTAAATGGGGAAAAAGGAATGGGAGGAAGAGAAGAAAATGCTTTCTAATCACTACCTGCCTAAAGCTGCCCAAGTTCAAGGCTATCCCAGCAAAGTCTTCCTAGTAAAGCCAACACAATGAAAGACTATGATCCTTGGGATGTCACTAATAAAATTATAATAAGGCATAATCAATTTAATAATAATAATGAAGGAAAAAGTTTGATACTTCCCATCATTGTTTAAAATGAGGTGCAGGGAACAACCAGTAGAAGGAGAATGACCATAACCTTCAGGCTACCAAAGGAACCAAGTAAAGCACCCAATGTACTCATTTACATTCAGCTGCCACCTAGTGACCAAAGACCAGGCCTGCATCAGCACATCCTAAGAACAATGTGAAACTGCAGAAAAAGTTCAGGCCATGCTACTAACATAAGCCTTTAGTTTCTCTTTTTTTTTTTAATTTTATAAATGGATATGTAGATACAGATATTCCTGCAGTAACAATTATAATGAGTATCACCACTTATAAATTTACTTCTAAAACCAAAATTTGTTTTCTGCTTGATTTCAGGGCCATTAGGAATAAAAATGTTTGTTTGTGTTTGTGTCTTTCGGCTTTTCCCGGTTAGGGGTCGCCACAGTGGAACTCCGGTCCGCTAATGATTGGCAGTAGAGTTTTACGTACTGGCTTGCCGGGCCTAATGCACAACCTTCAACGAAGGAATGCCCATTCACACATGTCGCTACACAGAAGACGCTCTAACTGAGAATCGAACGGGCAACGTCTAACTGTGAGGTGACAACGCTATCGCAGCACCACCACGGCATATCATTAGGAATAAAAATGTATTTTCAGAAAATGCTATTTGCTGTTTTGCGCAGTTATTAGCAGTTTGTGACAACAAACTTAAAGCCATGAGACCATCACAATAAAGCAATATGTGGCATTCATAACCAAATTAGCTTTTACTAAATCTAAACTTATTTTAATGTAACAAAAATGCCTTATTTTTGGCTATAAAATCTTCAAGTATGTAGTTCTTTGTAGTTCTGTAGTCTGTCACTAGTGTTGTTCTGCCTTCTTTGAACTGGCTCTGAATCCTCACCCTAACACTACTTGGTATCTCCATTTTTTATAATCTTAGCTTAACCCTCTTCCAAATACAACTGCTATGTTTACTACAGTCACCATCCTTGACAACTTGTTCCTCCATAGCACTGCACCCTTTTAGAGAAAAGGATCCCATTCATTTTTCTACCCCACACCCACCATCAACATAAGTTCATAGGTAGTTACTAGAGATGCAGCTGGAAGTCCATTAATGAGCTTAGCCCAACCATCCAATTCAATTGCACTAATGCACTTTCTGGTTCATAGGTTGGTACTAGGCTATCGGCCCTAGGGCCCATACAAGCCTAGCCATAACAATTCCCTGGCTATTTCTTCCCATAGTATTTACTTCCCTGGACCCCTGTCTAGCAGGGTGACTGATGTGATCCCCATGGTAAATTTCCTATCTCCCATCCAATCATCAAGGTTCTTCTTGAAGATGGCCAAAGAGGTGCTCTGCTTGACATGTATGGGCAGTCTATTCCAGAGTCTGGGGAGTCTCAGGGTCAGGAACCCATCCCTCCAGCATATTTTGTTCATTGTGATGACAAGGTTTAGATCCCTGGAGCGTGTCTCTCTGAGGGATTGGTATTTCTTTAAGTGTAGCATGTCCAACAGCTCTGGGTTTGACATGCCCTTGTATGTTAAGCAGAGATCGCATGTGAGTAGAAGATATGCGACACAGTATAGGTGGAGTTTTTTTAGATGGTCAGCATAGGGCATCTGCTTTAGGCCTGTGATTCTTTTAGTGAGGTATTTCTGCGGCCTTTACAGTTGTTGCAGATGTCTTGAGAGGTACATACCAAATGGGGTGTTGTATTCTATAATGGGTCTAATGAGGGATGAGTACAGTGGGACAATGACCTCCTTTTTTCTGGATGAAAAGCCCTTAGTGATTAGGTGTGCCACATAGAAGGATTTCCTGACTGCTGTGGCAATGTGGTTATCGGAGGTTATGTGACTTAGTCAAGGTCACACAGTAAGCAAGTGAAGGCTGAGGAAAACAAACCCTGAAGCACAGCCTTAATGCTCTGCTCCAGCTGTCAGACATCAGCTACATTCCATGACTTTCATTTTCATCACTTTCATCTGCACATTTAACATGCCTTCCTGTCTTTCCTGTGGCGACCTTTATGTTACTTAAAGGTTTATATTATATTCCTCCACACGCAATCGTATGTTTATTGATTATTCCTCCTTCTACTTTACTTTTCCCCTCATACCCTGGATAACAATTTTATACGTTCTTGCCAGCAGCATCTTCCTGGACATTCTCCCTGTAAGCAAGCGAAGTACAAAAACAACCCTTAGAGATCTGAAAGTTGGACAACGAGGGTGACTTGCTTTTGTGAAAGTCAACAAAGTGTGAGTTTAGTGTAGTTTTCTAGACACCTCCAAATGCTTCAAAACCATATTTTCTTAAAGCCAGTTAATATAGTCATTCCCCATGAATTTTTAAATTGATTTGAGACTGGAGGCAGTATTTTCACAAGCTGCAGAGAGATATGCAATACAGGCATCTGATTTTCTGCAGCTTACAGCTAAGTCAAAAATCAGTGCTTTATGAATTTTCAGACATAAGGGGAGTTAAATTGTTAAGGTAAAAAATGGCCAGTGGGTTCTGAAGAAGAGTTCAGACCCTAAAGTGTCCAACCACAGAAATCCAGACCTGTGGATGTCTTGCAGCTTTGAAGTCTGGAGGTCTTGATTTGAAAGTAAGGGGCTTACAGGCCAAACAAGCACAGAGGCAAAGTGAGGCATCTGCATTGCAAAAATATATATTTTAAAGATCTACTTAGAGGAAGGATTGAAAAATCATATGAAGGATCCAGAGAAAGCAGGGATTTGAGAAGTATTTACCATTGTGTGGTTACCAGTCTTGAAGCTCATCCACCTGCAAGTCACTATAGGTAAGGTCCCTCATCATCTCATGGCTAGCTACAGGTAATCATCTATACCCCAAAGAGTCTCATAATTCATAGCTAAACCTACTAGAAGTGCTCACCATCCAACAAAACACCCTATTCATGGGTAACTTTAACTACATCTCTATAAACTGAGAAATGTACACTGCCTCAGACTCACAGACGCAATGCTTCCTGGACTTTATTAACACAAACACCCTGGAATAGACAGTACGTATTCCAACCAGAGGATCACACACACTGGACCTGGTACTTAACAGCATGGGTGAGCATTGCGCCACCCTCCACACACACACATCAGGCCCTCACTATTGAGGTCAGCTCACAAAGCTGTCTCATTTAAAGTAAAAATCAACTCAGAAACTCCAGCTAAACCAGTAACAGCTGGGAACTATTCAAAGGCAAACTACTGCTTATTAAGTGACGTCTGTCAAAATTCAAGCCCCCCCCAACCCCGAGACTACATCTACCTATGCATAATTATTCACATAGTCACAATACCAACATGTAAACAGCTGCATAGAGGCTACCTATCTACCAGAAATAAATCCAAAACAAACCCTACTGGCGGAATCCACACCTAAACAGGGTATATAATAAAATAAGAAAACTCATATCCAATATCAGAAAAAGTAACTCCTTTAAAGACAAGTGCTCTCTTATACAACTAAACAAGAAACTAAAAGATCTAAGTACAACAAGGCCAACTATACAGTCATGATAGCCTCAAAGGCCAAGGACAATCAGAAAGCCTTCTTCAGCTACGTCCAGAACCTTAGTGGTAACACACAACAGTGTGCTGAACTGGTGGTTACCATTACCTCCTACACTGATCAGGGTGTCATAGCAAATCTACCAGCTGGCAAATGTAGTTCAAACTTCATCCTCTCTCGAACTCCCACCCCTCAGCTCCAACCAGTGAAATCCCCTCCAACATACTTCCCCCAGCTATCAGCAAAGACTAGGTGCTGACAACACTCACTAAAGTGAAGAAAACCACCTCCATGGGTTCCAACAACCTCCTTGGTTGCCTCGTGAACAGTTTAAAACATGACCTATCAGGATCACTTAAGGCACTCCAACAGCACTGAAACAGGCTATATTCCAAGTGAATTCAGGACTACAACAGTCATTCCCCTCAATAGGGGTGAACCACCAACCAACCTACGGAACTACAGACCCATCAGTCTAAAGAGCCGAATATGCAAAACCATGGAATGAATTATAATGAAAATGATAAACAATGACACTGGCAACCTACAGACAGGACACATTCCAGTTTGGCTTTGCTAAGGAAAGATCATGCCTACTTAACCTGGTAGACTTCTTTGAGATAATCACTAAGGCAATGGACAAACAGTGCACACTGCATATGTTGACCTGACTAAGGTATCTGCTACAAGACCCCACTTGGGCCTTGTTGACAAGCTCACGGAGCTTGGCATAAACCCTTACATAACTTGCTGAAATGGCGGCTGTTTCACTGACAGGACCCAAGAAGTCATGGTTGGTGACACTACCTCCACCAAGAGACTGGTCACCACTGGAGCACCCCAGGTCTCTGTGCTGGGCCCGCTACTGTTTGGCATCGACTTTTCTGAAGTCTAGGCTAATGTTAAAGGCTTCTAGCTCACCAAATTCACAGATGACTGTAAATTGGGAGTTATTGCAGATTCCCACCAAGACTCAAACATCTTGCAAATGGGTTTAACACAGACAAATTACTGTTATCAAAGCCATGACTTAAAACTCAATGCCAAAAAATGCATTATAATGCCCTTTGGGAAACTGCCAGCGCAAGTTAATTACTCCATCAATAAAATGCCCTTAAGAGTCGACCCAGTAATTAAGGTTTTTTGACCAACATGTAGCTAAGATAATAAGAAAAATCACTGTATTTTAACCATTTTATAGGTAACAGTATGACATTCAGGTCTAAGGAAGTTATAGTACCGCTCTACTTGGCCCTTATCAGACTTATCATTGAATACAATGCCCACATTGGCATGTAACTAACCATAAAAGTTTCTCACCATGAGAGTTCAGGGCATGAATACCCTGTCCTACACTGATCATCTAAAGGCTCTGTCTTTGTATTCAGTCTCCTACAGGCTACTGAGAGGGGATCTTTGCCTTGTTTGCAGGGATTCCTCAGACCCAGCCCTGATGGAACTGTTATATACCAGGTAAAAAACAGCACCAGAAACACTAGATGCAGGGATCTGAACTTCGGTTATGGGATAAACAGAACATGCTGGAGAGGCGCACAATGCATGCCAAAAGATCACAACATAATGGAACAGGTTCCCCATCCATGTAAAACAGAGTTCATCCATGACACTATTCAAACAAAACCTTGAGAATTGGATGAGAAATCACAAATTTATCCCCAATCTGGCCCCATCTCCCTTATGGACAGAGGCCATAAGTAAGAAAAGCATTATCCTGACAGCCCACCCTACAAATCCTTGGCAACCAGCCTAATAAAATGCCCCCCATCATACTTGGGACCCAAATGGTTTGGAATGCAGAGCTGGGCTCATAAGAGCCTAGTGGTCATTAGCTTAGTAACAACCTATGAAGCTATGAACCTACTTTCTCACAGTTTAATAATTTTTAACATACAGTATGCATTTTTTCTGTCTCTGTTAATAACATAAGTTGCTAGCTGAAGCATCTTTATTTATATGTTGTTGTATGAAGGTTAAGAAAAGTTAAGAGCCTAAATTAATGAGTTAAAATTAGTTTTAAATTAGTGTGGAAGACCAGTAAATACATTTTCACATTTTGGTCACATAACTTTCGTGGTTCTACAGCAAACTTATTAATGTCAATTCTGAGAATGTGATATTACTCAAAATCTGAACGCACCTCTCATTTTTTTGATGAGCTAGGGGTCAAGTGAATAAACAGTGAAAAGGGGGGGCTTTCTAGTGTGAGGTACTACTGCTACAATACAGAGAGAAATGTGTTGCTGGTCTGAATACTTTTACTTACTACATGATCAGAATAAGCATTTATGTTAAAGTATACAGGGAGAGTACAGTTGTGTAACTAAATGTACATTAACAGTAGACGTTTGAAGGATCACTGCTGCAGTAGCCTAATCCACACGGGTTATATCCTGCAGAGGATATAACAGCTGGTAAGCTTCTAAAGCTTCTGGGTGCCTTCCATACAACCAAACTGTTAATCAGCTCAAGTTGAGCTGACTAAAAAGACAGGTTTGGGCGCCAAGCCCTTCAGTACTTTCATGACAACTGAGAAAGGGAAGCTGAGCCCTAAGAGGACATTGCTAAGAACAGCGCAAAATAAATGTTCACACCCTGGCTTAAAAAACTCACCAAAAACAAGGAGATAGAGGGAAGGAGTGGCTACTGCAGCAGCATTCATTCAAACATCTAAGCTTACTTGCAAAACTGTGCTATGTTCTTCATATCTATCACTGCTGCTGTAGCCTAAGCTACACAAGTAGATTACCATAGCTTATTAAACTGGGAGGTGGAAGAAGGGTCCAGCACCCCTTGGAGAATGGTCCTGGCAAAGTCTGACCTAGACCTGGAGAAGGAATCCAGCTTGTAATGATTTGTAAAAATATGTACCGAGAACCAAGTCGCTGCTTCTATTGTACTTCTAGAGTTAAACCCTTTCCAAAAAGCCATAGATGAAGCCAAGACCCTGGCAAAATGTAACTTGATCCTGCCTGGAATACTTTTGTTGTGGTGGGAATAACAAAAGGTAATAGCCAAGACAAGCATTTGAAAAATAGTCTGCTTTGACACATTGTTTCTTTTTACCTTTACAGGAAATGAACAACTGAGTAGAAGTTCTGAAAGACTTTGTTCTATCACCATTGTACCTGAGTTGTCTGTGAACATCTAAGTTATGAACTGTTCTTTTTCTCTCATTTTGGGGTTCAGACAGGGAGATGGATAGTTTAACTTAAAGAAAACTTAGATACCACTTTAGGCATAAAAGGAGGACTAGTTCTCAAGAAAACCCTGTCTTTGTGAAAAAATGAGATAAGGATGACCCACCATAACAGCTTGCAACTCAAATACATTTCTTGTAGAAATGTGAGCAACCAGCAGAACTATTTTCCATATTAAGAATCTTAAGTCAACCAGATAATCTGGTTCAAATGGAGCAAGTGTTACCTTCTCTGACAAAGTTAAGATCCCAAAAAAGGAGCCACTGTATTTTTGGAGGTATCTTAGGCAACGCCCCTTTCAAAAACATTTTGACATAGGAATGCCTTGAAAGAAGGGGATCCATGGGCAGGCAGGCTGAAATGGCCGACAAATGAAGATTGATAGCGGAGTAAAATAAACCACAGGAAAGTAACTCACACAAGCATTTTAAAACCAGAGAAACACTAGTCCTGAATGGGTGCTGGTTATGTTGTTGGCACCAACCAGAAAACCTTTTTCCATTTGCTAAGATATATGATTTTCTAGTATCAGGCTTTCTTGCCTCCATTAGTACCTACTGCACATCCTCAGTAAACAGATGCCTAAGAATTATTTAGACCATAAATTCCAGGCAGTCAGATGAGGTTATTTGGGGATGGGATGCATCAAATACCTCAAGGAAGCATCTGGTAATTATCCCTTGGCTATTTGCAAAAGATGGGAGAACCACTGTTGCCTGTGCCAGAAGCGAATCACCACAATGATTTTAGGGGATTTATTCTGAACCTTCAGAGGAAAGGTTGGAAAAGCATACAAGAACATTCCTGTCCAAGGAATGGAAAATACAGTTGTCTTTCTGGTCTTCCTGCATGGAGTCCTGGAGCAGAATTTTGCCAGCTAAATACAGAGTGGAGGCAAAGAGGTCTGAGGAACTCCATACAGATGGGTGAAATCTTGGAAGACCACCTGATCTAGTTTCCATTTATGAGAGTCCGCCTTTGTCCTGTTCAGCTTGTCTGCCACACAGTTTTTCTTTGACGGAATGTAGAAAGCCTACAGAGAGAGAGATTGTGCTGTAAATCCACATCCCATACTAACATGGCTGATCTGCAAAAGCGGTAAAACTCAGTTCTTAGTTGATTGTTTTCTTCGTTGAATGTTTATGTGCCACATCACTGTCATGTTGTCTGTAACAACTTGAAGTGGTCCTGAGGACCAAACATGATTCAAGAGAGTTGAGTGCCTTGAAAAGGGCAAGCATCTATTTTATATTTATTTGCTTGTGTCTGTCTTTGTTGCCCCAGACACCTTGCACTTTTGTCTTCCTTGCCATTGCTCCCCAAGCAAAGTCTGAGGACTCTGTGGTGACTGACTGCTTTGAAGCAGGACGGGGAGAAGGGGAGACCCAGATTCTGGGATATTTGATATCTTCACCAAGTGATTTCTCTTCTCACAAATCCCAGAACTAGAAAGTGCAAAGATAGGTATTGGTGCTGGGATCAAACACACTTCACATGTCACTTTATCTTTATCATGGAGTCTTGACTGAGGCATCACAAGAAGCATTGATGCCATGAGACCCAGAATCCTGAGTTATTCCTTTTCAGTGACAAAAGTCTGAGTGGAAACCCCCTGAATATATTTAGATATAGATCTATTGTTTTCCTGAGGAAAAAAAATTTCTTTGTACTAAGGTGTTTAGCAATCAGCCCAAAAACACGATCCTGTGTCGTGAAGTCAAAAAAGACTTCTGAATGTTCTCTTGGAATCCCAGTCTGCATAAGCAGACCTATAACTCAAGTGAGAGATTCCTGATGCTTTGAAAACGACTCTCCAAAGATAAGAAAGGCATCTAAAGATGGTAAATGTGTATACCCTAAAGCCTACAATGTAACTGGAGCTAAAAACTTTGTGAATACCCTTGGAGCAATGGATAGCCTAAAGGGTGAGGCAGAAGACTGATGTTATTCAGACTCATAAAACCTTAAGAAACATCTGAGGTTTGGATGGATAGGAATGTGATAATCATCTTTTTAAATCTATGGTGATCAAAACAGGTTGTGAAGTGAAAGAGTTTTGAACTTAGGCACTATTACATAGTGCTTTAGGAAAGAAATATCTGGAACTCGTTTCCAGGCATTTTTTGTCACCAGAAACATTCTTGAATAAAAAACTTTTCCCAACTGGAAAGAAGGAACTGTTTCTATCACCCCCTGAGAAAGCATGTGCTGTATGAAAGGAGGAAACAGAGGAGTCTGGTCTGGTGGATGTGGAATAATTCCCTGGAATGGAGGAACTTCATCAAAGTGCCATCTGTAACCTTGTTGAATCAGTCTCAGAATCCATTTGTCTGAAAAAACATTGCCAAAAAGACAGAAATGAAGATTCAGACTTTCTGGAAGGTATAAGGGGCTGACAAGCTGAGAGAGGGGGAACAAGATCCTTTACATAGTCATTCTGACTTGATTGACTGTTCATTGTTTCTGCAGAGTTCTGCTTTCTTTCGGAACCTCCATGCCATTGTTTGTAAATGTATGACTACCAGCATTTTGCCACAACTTTTTTTTTGGCAAAATTGAACAAGGGAGCAGAAAAACATTTATAAAATTTAGAGGAGGACTGAAAAGTCTGACAGAATCCCTGTACCAGCTTGCCCCTCTCATCACATTTTGATAAACTCTGCAGCAGATGGTCCAAAACTAAATCTCTATCCAAAGGTGCATTTAAAATCTCTTTTATCCATCCTCTGGGAAGTTCTAAGAATGCAGCCAGGCAAACCTCCTCAACATAGTACCAGTGGCAAGAGCCTTGGATGTAGTATCTACAGTCATAAACACACTTTAAACAATGATCTGAGACCTGAGAAACGGAAGAAACTGAACCACACAAAACATTTTTTTCCTCACAGAAGGGAACTGCAGGTAAACTTCAGTAAGTCAGAATAAACTAACATGAGTCTGACAATTCAAATTTCTAACAATTCAAGTTGCAGGAGCATAGACTTTTCCCCAAATGACTCAACTATTTACCATCCTTGTCAGAAGGAGAAGAATTAGAATTAAAAAAAATTCTGGCAGCAGTTGGACTGGCTAAAAGTATTGCTATGCAGCTGCTGGGATAAGTCTGGGATCAGTGCATAGAAATTTGAAAGCCTGAGGAACCTTGTACATTTTATCTGGTTTCTTAGGTCAACCGGCTGACTATCAGGGAAGCCAGAGGCTGTGACAAACACATCCTCAAGTGCTGGCAGCCCAAGAGGATGGGAGGAGATTCTGTGAATTCCAGTTGTAATGTAACAGTTCACAGTACTTTATGAGGGACAGAGAAATGGCACATTCTGGAAACTGTCTCATAGAAAGAGAATCCTTGACAAGGACATTTAGATAACATGCACTACTCAGAGTCTGAATCAGAATTCTGAGGAGAAAAAAACATGTCTGTCCCATGACATTTATCCCCAGAGTCAATTTCTTGAATCTCTTCAGGAAAAGCAAAATCTCTTTTTCTCTTACCAGAAATGATCTGATAAGAATGGTCAATAGCCTGTACAAGACCCTGAGTCAGACTCAATAAACTACTCTTGTCCAGTGAAACTAGAAAAGGAGAAGATATACACTTAGATTTCTCTTTCTTTTTGAGCAAAAAGTTAAGACAAACAGGGTTTGTAACGGAAGCAACAGTTTCAGAAGGGATGAGCACAACACTCTGGGTAAGTAGGGGTGCCTTCCCTTTCTCCCAAAACAGACGAAAATATCTCTTCCTTGCCCACAGAGGGGACCCCAAGAGGCACAGAGAATGTGGTTAAGTGGCTCCAATTAGTTTCACATCTTTTAGTGTCACTCGAATGTCACACTGATGGGGGAAGGGATGTGAATTTAACGGGATACATGCATATGGTCAAACAGCAGGTCAGCGACATTACAAAAGCCGAAAGCAGCGACCACAGTTTTGTAATTGTCAAATTTTCAGATGCCGAACCCGGAAATATCGAACGCCAGCCAGGCTAATATTCCCCCTTCTCGACCCATGGTAGCACTTGTTGGGGTGGTTGTGTGACTGGGAATTTCGAATTTGGAATTTAGCTTGATATTGTGAGCATTTGCCACTGTGAGATTCCACATTACCATTCGGAGTACGTACTGGTCGGGATTGTCGTGTTTGACCATATACATGTATTCCGAATTTAACGTATACAAATAACACTTTGTTTTACAGCAAAATAAACAACTCCCTTGCCTGATAAAAAGTATATATGTATATATATATATATATATATATATATATATATATATATATATATATATATAAAGCTTGTGAGGAAACTATTACTCTTTTTGTTTTACTTGGATTGCTTGTCTGTGTACTTAATAAATGATTTTCAACTGGAAACAGACTGCCTGTCTTGCTTGGATTACTATCGAATACTTAGCAATTCTGCACAATTATATATTTTTTATTTATTTTTTTGACTATAACAGGCTGTTTTTTCATACCAATCCATGTTTTATGGACTGAAAATCTTTCACACAGAGAAAGTTTTTTGCACTGTTTTGTTTGTGGCTCCACTATACTTGTTTAGTGGGTTGTTTTGAGACTTTGGGGATACCACAGAGATTACTTTTTTTTGTTGGAATATGTAGATAAGCATCTTTGAGGTCCAAGGAAGCCATGAAAAATTGAGGAGAAATCAGAGGAAAGAGCATCTGTAGGGACAGCATCCGGAAAGATGGCACTTCCATGAAAGTGTTCAAGTGGGAGAGGTCTATAATTGGTCTCCAAGGGCCATTCTTTCTTGGAACCAGAAACATTCTTGAATAAAAACCTCTGCCTCTCTGATACAGTGGAACTATCTGAATAGTGCCTTGAAAAAGAAGCTGAGATAGGAGCTGTGGGAACAACTCCAGCTGATTGGAAGGGGGCTGTGTAATTCCCCTGAAAGGAGGGAGATTCTTCCAAGTCATAAAGTATCCCTTTTGGATGATAAATACAACCCAGGAATCCTGGTTGATCTTTGCTCAGGCTAGAAAAGAAAGAGAAAGGGGAGTATGATTTAGAAGAGGCTGCTGGTCGTCACAGAGAACTGGGCCTGGCCTGAAAGGGCTGTGGTATTGCAGGAGCTGAAGCAGAAGTTTTGAACTGAGGAGGACTCCCAGCTGATTTCTTAGACCTGTGAGCAGACATAGATGCAGAAGAAGAATGAGCTGGTCTCCTAACAAAAGAAGTTTTGACAGGCAAGTTTCTATGAAATTTAAGAAGAGGAGAAGCAAACAGGTGCTTCAAATCTTGGAACGCCTTTCTTTTTTCTTACAGAGTTTTAAATAAGTCCGCAGCTGCAGATCCAAAAAGAGCAGACTTGTCCAAAGGAGCATCAAATAATTCTGGCTTTATATCACCAGATAATGGTTGAAGTCTCAGAGATGAATGCCTCTTAAGCACACAGGCAGATGCAGCAGCTTTGGAAGATGCATCAACAGCATCACAGCTGCACTGAGAATGTCTAGTTACTTCAGATGAGGCAGCCAAGAGAGACAGGACCTGTGTTTTAACCTGAGTCTGGTAAATGAGCAACAGCTTCAAAACCTGAGAAAGCAAGGCCAAGGAATATCTAGACATAGGAATCTGGTAATTAATTGCTCTGATAGCTAAAGTGGAGGAGGTGTAAACCTTCTTACCCAGTCTCTCTAGAATTTTATTCTCCTTATCAGATGGTAAAAGTTTGTCTGAAAGAGACAAATGCAAAGACTTATCAGAGGCTATAGAAACAACAGACGGATCAGCAGAGGGACACTTATAGAGAAACTTGTAGTCATCCGGCACTTTGTAAAATCTATCTGGCCTCTTAGGGGCAGGGGTCTGGGAATCTGGAGACTTAGTAGAGGAGGCAAAGGCATCCAGGAAAGCTGAAAGGACTGGAGGCACTGCAGAGGGTGAATGGACCTCCATTTGCAGACGGACATAATACCTTTTTTATTCATCAAAAATCTGAGAACAATCCAATTTGAAAAAAAAAACTCATTTTATTACTGGTCTCTCCAAAAGAAATTTCTTCAACCTGGGAATCCCTCCATTAGATTCTTCCTCTGGTGATGACTATTCTACAGGAGAGGTAATTTGGGTAGAATATGCAAGACAGTCCTCATCAGAGGAAGAGTCCTCAGAATGAGTAGAAAGAACCTGAGTCACAATAGCCTGTGCAGGGGAGGAAGAGAAAGGAGGAAGAGGGAGAGTAGAGGAAGGTTTCAAGACCATCAAGGCCTTAATAAGACTCTGGGGAAAAAATAACCTCAGTTGGATTGTGGAGCTGAAGGAATATTGGGATGTTTAGTTTTTTTGTTTTTTTCTTGACATGTCCTTCTGCATGAAGAGGAGAAGAAGAACCTGACCTAGGCCTAACATCTAGAGTAGACAGAAAATTATCCCAAGTCAAAATGGTAGGAACGTCCCCAGGGTTCTTGAGCATAACAAGCCACGGTTCCCCATTCCACCTGAAATGGACATCTGCATTGCCTCAGACATGCTGGGATCCGATTCCTTGGTGACTTCCAAAGAGGTACCCACTGAAGAACCAGACCCAACCTCCGACCATACCACTGGGTCTTCAATGACATCAAGGGATACGTCTGAGGTAAGAGGCACAGCTGAAGAGGATTCAGGTCTTTGTTTGCTTACCTTCCTCTTCAAACTCAACTCAAAGGACCCCAGAACTCTCCATAATGTTTTAGCCAAATGTTTAAGCCACTGATTCTCCAGATAGAGATTTAAAGCCGAAAGTCAACTACTCAAAGTCTTAGGCACAAAGACCTGACAAATGGAACAGGATTGATAGTCATGACTAGGCCCTACACAGAAAAGACAGAGGCCGTGGCTATCTTTATATGGAATCTGCTTTCCTACCATGATCCGAAGAAGCGGGTAAGCCAGAAAGCAATCATCAGTTTGTTTTGTGTACATTTATTAAAACTGTTTTTACTCAACTTCAGCCTTTTGGACCTCCGTTTTTGGAATATTACAACCAGATCTGTCTAAGCAAGCAGCAATTCTTAATATGCCAGTTCCAGAACATGTCACATGTTTACAATGTTTTCTTGGTATGATCAACTATTTAGGAAAGTTCATCCCAGACCAGAGTGAGCTTTCAGCACCATTACATGAGTTGACACACAAATATATAAGTGGGTTGTGGTTGGAACACCACCAAAAAGCTTTTGACATTCTGAAACAAAATTGCCAGTCCACCCACATTAAGATATTATGATGTTCACAAACCTGTAACTCTGTCGTATGATGCTTCAAAGTATGGTCTTGGTGAAGTATGTCTTGAAAATGGCATACCAGTAACCTATGCATCCAGAACTTTAACCCAAACTGAAATACAGTATGCATAAATTGAAAAAGAACTTTTGGAAGTAGTGTTTGCATGCTCGAAATTCAATGATTACATTTATGGCAAACCTGTTCAAATAGAGACTGATCTCCAACCCCTAGTGACAATTCTGAATAAGCCAATACATACAGCCTCCAGCACACCTGCAACACATGATGTTAAAACTGCAAAAGTACTATTTCAATATTGTCTATACAAAAGGCAAATTTCTATACCTTGCTGTTGCTTTGTCAAGAGCACTCAGACAAACAATAGAACAGCATAACAATGAGAAAGCAGACTTTGTAGTCATGGAAGTCAAAAATTTTCCTCATCGCATCTTGATGAACTTAGAAATTATACAGGTTCAGACCCAATTCTCCAGAAGCTGAAACATTTTATCAGGCAAAGTTGACCAGCACAACTAGTCAGCACACTAGTATACCACTAGACATACAGAAGTGTTTTCCTTACACAGATGAGCTCATGATGGAAGATGGGACTCATGAAAGGTGCTAAAGTGGTAATTCCTTCAACATTACAACAGGAATATATCAAAATTTTGCATCGTGGTCACCTGGGTACTAATTCATCCAAAAGAAGGGAAAGAGGCATAGTATTTTGGCCTTCTATGTCAAAAGATATAGAGAAGGAAACTCTAGCATGTTACATTTGCAATAGTACTAAAGTGCACCAACAAAAGGAACCACTTCAGCTAAACCAGACTCCTGAACTACTATGGTCGATGGTTGCTAATGATATTTTCAAATGTAATGGGAAGCATTACTTAGTGTTAGTAGACACCTATTTGAATAGGTTTGAAATTGATCCTCTTCCTAACTGTCATTACAAAATTGAAGAGATATGTTTCTGTTCATCGTAGCCGGTACAAAGTAATTTCTGACAATAGTACATAGTTTACAAGTCAGCAGTTCAAGAATTTTGCTGAGTCTTGGGACTTTGTCTATGTTGCTAGTAGTCCTGAGTATCCACAGTCTAATGGATTAGCTGAGCATGCAGTTCAAAGTGCAAAATGTTTGTTGAAGAAATCCAAGTGAGATGGTACAGATGTTTTTCTTAACCTACTTAATCTCAGAAACATTCCTCGAGATAACTTGCTTGGCTCACCTGCTCAGAGATTGATGTCCAGATAGAGTAGAACAACTCTTCAGATCAGTAAACAATTACTGATTCCAAATGCAAAGAACAACAGAATGGTCAAGACTCAACTTTTGAAAAAAAACACCAGTCACAAAAGTTGTACTACGATAAATCCAGCAAACTTCTCAGACCATTGAGACAAGGTGAGACATTGAGAATGCAATCATCTAAAGGATATGACCGAGTGGGTATTGTCAAAAATCTTTGTGAAGAACTGAGATCTTACATCATACAATCTGATGGAATGTTTTTCAGATGGAATTGAAGACACACATTGTCAGTCTCCGAACCAGTGATGCAACAGATTGCCTGTACCAGTGACTATTTCTCAGAGCGACTCTACACTTGTTCAAATTCCAGAGAACAGTGTACTTTCTTCAAGTAATCCTGATGTAATCCCTGAAGTTCTAATTGTAAAAGATTCCCCACAGAATCCCTGTCACTGTTGCTAAACTCAAAATTTTTTGTGTGACCAGATCAGGAAGAATTTCCAGACCCATTTCAAAATACACAGCGACTTGGACTTAAATTAATTTGTTAAATGTTGATGTCATGTCTAGCATGTGGAATATTCTGTTCTCCTATAGCATATCGAACACATCAAAGAGGGAGGAATGTAGATCATTGTGTGTATTGTACCTAGTCAGCCACTGTAGCTAGATAGCACATGCATATAAGTTACTGAACACATGCAAGATCAGTGCCATTTTATATAGTCAGCCAGAATGAATGCAGGGTATGAACTGAGATGCACATGCGAGTGTGTTTGAAGTAATGAGTCAGTCAGCTTAAATATATGTTCCAGTTAAATCTCCTGATGTGTTTATGTACAATAAACAACCTGAACCCATCACAGTGCCTTAGTATATCATTTGAATGTACGAGATGAGTGACAGAAATGACATTCAAATTGTAATGTTTGGTAAAAGTGTGAAAAGAAGACCAAGTAGCAGCTTCCAAGATGGATCTAGTATCCATGCACTTGGAAAAAGAATAAAAAGAGGCCATTGCCCTGAAAGAATGAGTACAAAGAGAAGAGAAAAGTTGCTTGCCATGAAAGGAATAGCAAAAAGAAATGGCCTAGTAAATCTGTTGGAGATGGCTTGCTCAAACACATCCAAACCCAATTTCCAAGCATGAAAAGAAACAAAAAGTTGCTCAGACTTCCTGATAATGTTTTGTCTTGTCCAAATAACATCTGATCTATGTAAATCCAAGGTGTGAAAAACCCTCACTCTAGTAGTCTATGGAAAAGGGAAAAAAGGAAAATGAATGGACTGATTCAAAGACAAATCAGTAACCATATTGGGCATAAAAATGGATTGGTATGAAGAGACAGTCTGTCATTGTAAAAAAAAAAAAAAAAAAAACACTGAGTGCTTGAGATTCAGAGACCCTCTTCGCAGAAGTAAGAGACATCAATACAGTCTTCCAAGTACAATGTTGTAAGGAAGAAGAAACTGCAGGATAAAAAGTGGACTGAGTCAATTTCTCAAGAACAAGGAGGAGGAAGAGGTTTTCTTGGAAGCTGAATATGAAGAAGTCTTTTAAAAAATTATATGACTTCAAAACTAGAAGCCAAAATAGATTCAGAGGCAGACAAGTTGAAATGGCTGACAAATGTACTTACAGATGAATATGACAAACCGGAATTGAGCAACTCACACAAATAAAGTATCACAGGAATCTCCACAGAAAAAGGGTCCAGGTTATGCTGGAGACACCAAATAGAAAATCTCTGATGAAATGATTTTCTAGTTCAGGGTTTTCAGGCCTCCCACAAAACCCAGATCGTGTCCTCAGAAAAGTGGTGCCTGAAAGGACTCAAGACCATGTATCGATTGAATGGTGGACAAGTGAGGATGAATGAGAAATCCCTTGTCTTCTGTGAGAAGACCCATCCTGTGAGGTAATTTCTGATGATAGCCCCTGGCCAGGTGAAATGGAAGGGGGAGTCAGTGATGTCTGGGCCAAAAGGGATTCACAGCACAATTCTGGGTGTATCACATGATCTTGTGCAGGACCTTTGGAAGTACAGGAAGAGGGAGATAGGCATGCAGAAACACCCCCTTCCAAGAAAAAGACATGGCAGCCACTTTGCAGCCCAGAGGACTTGGCACTCTGGAGCAGAACTGGAGAAGTTGTCTGTTGAGAGGGGAGGCAAAAGATCTACCTAGATAGTACTCCACTGATGCCCAATGTCCAAAAGCATGTCTCTGTGAAGACTTGTTCTAGACCTGCTCAAAGAGTCTGCCACCAGATTGTGCTCTGAATGAATGTAAACCACCTGAAGGGATGGTGGACTGTATAATCCCAAGCCTGAAAAGCCAACCTGCAAAGAAGATAAGATACTGTGCCCCCTTTCTTGGTGATGTACCACGTGATTGTGGTATTGTCTGTAAAAACCTTTAGGTTCATACTAGGCTATGTGCCCTAGGGCATTTATAAGCCTAGCCAGAAAGTGTTTGACTTTCGCCACCCATTTTAAATTAATTTTGCTATGCCCTTTTTCGAGGTTATTATACTGTGCCTCTGTCTAACAGTGACACAGAAGTGATACCCGGCTTAAACCTACGATCTCCCATCCACTCATCAAGATTCCTCTTGAAGAGAGTTAATGAGGGACTCTGCCTAACCTGGACTGGGACTTTTTGTTCCAGAGTGAAGGGAGCCTCTGGGTTATGAATCTGTCCCTCCAGCATGTCCTATTTATTTCAGTGCTGAGGTTCAAGTCTCTCGAGCGCATAGCTTGATGGGATTTGGATTTTCTGAGATGCAGCATGTCCATTAATTCTGGGTTGGACATGGCTTTATACGTCAGGCACATATTGCCCCTGAACAGGCGGTATGCCACTGAGTAGAGCTGGAGTTTCTTTAACCGGGCAGCATATGGCATCTGTTTGGGCCCTTTGATCCTCTTGTTGAGGTACTTTTGGGGTCTTTCCAGTTGCTGCAGGTGTCTGGCAAGGTACATTCCAAAAGGGGCATTGTACTCAATTATGGGCCTGATGAGGGATGAGTAAAGAGGCACGATGAACTCCCCTGATCTAGATGTGAATCCCTTCATGATTAGGTGGACTATATAAAATGTTTTTCTAACCACTTTGGCCACGTGGTTGTCAAATGAGAGATTGCTATCAACTTGGGTCCCCAAGTCCCTAATTACTTCTTCTGTACTTAATGGATTACCACCTATGTGGTAATTTGTGGGCACTTTGTTTTTGCCAAAGGGGATGACTATACACTTTTTGGCATTTAGCTTGAGGCCGTGGCTCTGGCACCAGTTGTCTGTTTCTATGAGGCCCTTTTGGAGGATGCTTGTGTCGGCTGGAGAGTCAATTATGGCGCCCAGTTTGCAGTCATCTGCGAACTTGGTCAGCCACAGTCCTTCCGTGTTGGCCTGTACCTCCGAGAAATATATACCGAACAAGAGAGGTCCCAGGACTGAGCCTTGTGGGACGTCACTTGTAACTGGTTTGGAGTCGACATGGCTCCAGCAATTCTAACCATGTGGGTTCTGTCCTTGAGCCAGTTTGCAACCCATCTAGTGACATAGGGGTTTATATTTAAGCTGGTGAGCTTATCTATAATGCCCGAGTGGGGTATTGTATCGAAGGCTTTTGCGAGGTCCAGGTAGGCTGTGTGGACCACCTTCCCCTCATCAATGGCCTTGGTGACTGTTTCAAAGAAATCAACCAGGTTTAAGAGGCAGGATCTTCCCTTAACAAAGCCAAACTGGGTAGGATCCAGTGTCTGTAGGTCCCCAATATTTTTATTTATGAGGTCCATGATGATCCTTTCCATAGCTTTGCAGACCAAGCTAGTCAGGCTTATGGGGCAATAGTTTCCAGGATCCGTTGAGGCACCACCTTTGTGGAGAGGGACCACTGTTACTGTATGCCACTCTTTGGGTACATATCCTGTAGTAAGGTTGAGATTGAACAGCAGTTTTATGTTTGGGTTTAGCTCTTCTTGGAGTTCATGTAGGACGCAGCCTGGGACACCGTCTGGTCCCAGTGATGCTGTGTTTTTTGCTTTGGAGAGGGTGGCTCTTACCTGAGCATCTGAGATGTCAGGGGGGCAGCACTCTGCTGGGATAGATATTTGCCCTTTTGGGGGGGGGGAGTTTGCGCTGAACCTGTCAGCTAGGATGCTGGCAATGTCTGTGGGTTCGGTGTATTTTTTGTCGTTTTTGACTAATTTTGAGCATATCTGGGAATTCCCACCCAGGTTCCTAACATAACTAAAGAAAGCCTTGTGATTATCCTTAGTGTTCTGTGCAATTTTTCTCTCGAAGCTGGCCTTAGACGATTTTATGAGTGCCCGTAGTTTTTTGCTAATACTGATCAGAGATGCCTTCCCTTTTGGGATTTTGCTCTATCATTTAGTAGCTTCCTCCTTCTATTGTATAGTTTGTTTATGGCTGGGGTCCACCAGACAGGACGTCTGCCTTTGGAGGATTGCGTCTTGGTTTTATTTGGGATTGCATAATCCATGCATTCCTGAAGGTGTTCATAGAATGCATTTATAAAGGATTCTGCGGTCTGGGCCGTATTTTCCACAGGCCCAGGGGCTTTGAAGGATTCCACCTCGGTTTTAAGGAGTGTGAAATTTGCTTTAGAGAAGTTTTTCACTGTGGTTTTCTGGGAAGGAGGTGGGGTCGGGATATGAATATCCAGTGAGATTAGTTTATGGTCTGATCTTACCAGTGAGGGATACACTTCTGGTCTGCAGCATAGAGTCCCCATGTTGGTGATGATCAGGTCCAGTATGTTTTCCCCTCTTGTGGGAGTGGTAACAAGTTGTTCCATAGCATTTGAGTTTATAAATTCTAGGAACCTTTGGGCTAGGGTGTTGGAGCTAGAGTAATGCTCCCAGTCTATGTTTGGGTAGTTGAAGTCACCCAATATAATGGTGTTTGGAGAGACCTTCATATTTTCCAGTGTTCTCAGGAAGGCCGAATGGGGTTCCTGGGTTTGGGAGGGTGGTCTGTAGCAGGCTATAAAACTGGAAGGCAGTTTTACCCACTGTTAGTTGCACATGGATAGTCTCTGATGCTTCGTGCTGTGCCACCAACCTGGAGATGTGGGTATCTTTGACGAATATTGATACTCCCCCTCCTTTTGTGGTTCGGTCCAAGTTTTGGAGCCGAAAAGCATGGTATGAGGTATAACCTGGTAGTGCTGGGGTGCTCTCGGGAGCCTTGAACCAGGTTCCTGTTACTGCACAGATATCAATGTTCTCCATGCTAAGGAGAGTTTCAAGTGTGAGCATCTTGAGGTTTAGACTTCTGGCGTTGAGTAGCATTACTCTTAGTTTCTTATCCCTTGTGATACCTATGGAGGTGGGTTTGTCTTTTGAGCCTTGTCTAAAAAAGGCACTATGGGGATAGCAAGAGCCTTTGCCAATATCCAAAAGCCCAGGGGTGACAGGTGCAAGCCGTCCCTAGCGAAGCATCGTGGCTTGTCGAGCATGTCATCCCAGGCTGACAGGCATTGGATCGCCTTTGAATGACACCAATACTTAAGCCAATTGTTGAAATTGATCATCTTGTCTTAGAGGACCTGAAACCCAAATGGAGTGAAAAGCTTGGACAGCCAGAAGTAGAGCCCTCATCTCCTTGATGTAGGTCTGTCAATTGTTGATGGGACCAAAGACCCTGGACTTTTAGGTTGTTAGAAGAGGCTCCCCAACTGTGCTTGGAAGTATAAGTGTACAGCTCCTAAGTAAAGAGAGGAACATGCAAAGGCAAACATGGATTCAGTGAAAACTGGTGAATCCATCAGAGGAGCTTGAGACAAGGTGAGAGGGACTAGATACTCCAGAGGGTAACAGTGCTGAAGCCAAACAGTCTTGATATACCATTGCAATTTTCTTGTGTGGAGTGTGGCAGAAGGAATCATGGGAATGGTGGATGCCTTGTGCCCCACAGCTCAGAGAAATTCCCTTGTAGGAAGAACTGGAAAAGGAAGAGGAGACTGGAAATAAGCAGTCAATGAGTGGACCTTGGGAGGTGCGAGACAAGCCAACATAGGAATGGTCTGAAACGCTGAAACGTGCAACCCAAAAACACCTGGTCCTGACAGGGAGTCAATACAGACTATTTCAGACTGAGGGTGCACCAATGCTATGCAGAAGAAGCATAGTGAAGTGTAGATTCTGAAGCAGGAGATGCTGAGAGGGGGCTTAAATTAAAAGGTCATCCAAATAAGGAAATAATTGAATCCCCTGAAGTCTGCTTCCACAGACTACTACAAAGGCCAAGCATTTGGTAAAGACCCTTGGAGCTGTAGAAAGATCAGAAGGCAAAGCAGAGAACTGATAATAAAAGGAAGAAACAGAGACACGCATCTTCTTGAAGAGAGACTAGGAATATGGAAGTAAGTGCCTTCAAATCTAGAGATACCAGAAAGGCTTGATGAAGCCACAAAAGGAAAACTGTCTGAAGAGACAACATACTGAAATAATGGACCCTGAGAAAGGTGCTGAGAAAAGACATGTCTATAATTTGCCTCCACTACTCCTCCTTCCTGGGAACCAGAAGCATTCTGCTATAAAAAAAGATGTTCCCTGATGAGACACGGGGGCAGGTTGGATGGTTCCCTGTTCCACCAGATCTTACAGATCCAAAGGAAAATAAGGGAGTTGGCAAGGAGGAGCTGAGGTAGGCCACAGAATGAAGAAAGGGCCTTCCAAGCTATAACATAACCGTGTTGGATAATGGAGAGTACCCAGGCATCTGTGGCTATCTATTGACAAACAGGAAAGGAAAGAGCCTGAGGGACAGAGGAATCTGGCCATGGTGATAAGTAAGATGGATGTCAGAGAGAGGGTTTTGGCCCCTAGAACTCTGAGTGGACTTGTTTGGAAAATTCACTTATGAACCTTTTTGCTCCTAACCAACTGTCTAGGCTGCCTACAGACAAAAGAAGATCTAGATGAACAATTCCTCTGGAACGTAGGAACAGTGTAAACAAATTTTTGCTTCAGATCCTGCATAACCTTATAAGAGTGTTAAACAATTCTGCAGTAGCAGCACCAGACAGATTCTGGTTGTCTAAGGGGGAATCTAAAAGTTTGGCCTTAATGTTATCAGGTAAGGCGATAAGGTATAATCAAGATTATCTCCTAGTAAAAAAGCCAAGTGCAGCTGCCCTGGAAAATGCATCAGAAGCATCACAACTGCATTTAATGGAATGGTGAGACACCTGAAAGGCAATACGCAAAAGAGAAAGGGCAGATGTCTTACTGTTCAAATTAGGCATATCAATCAAAATCCCTCCAGTTGGGAGAGAAGAGATAGGACATCTAGTCATGAGGGTCTGATAATTAATGGCCCTAAAGGTCAAGGTAGTAAAAGTATACACTTTTTCCCATACCTCAACATAGCACAGCTGTCCTTGTCAGAAGGTAAAATCTTGGAAGAGGATACCAGTTTGGATGGCTTATCTGTGGACAAGGAAACAATAGCGGAATCAGATGAAGGACTTTTATACAAATACTTACAATCTCAGGGCTTTATAAAATCTGCCTGGCTTCTTAGGAGTTGGAGGTTGGAGAATAAGGAGACTGACAAGCGCTGAAAATGTGTTGAAGAAGACAGCTAAAACAGGAGGGACTTCAGAAGGTCAGGATGAATCCATTTGCAAGAGCTCATAATATCTCTTTTGAACCTCAGAAACAAGGGAACAATCCCACTTGAAGTATTCCATCATGCAGACCACCATATCCCCAAAAGATAATTTTTCACAAGAAGAATCAGGGGACAGTGAATCTAAATCATCAGACAACAGGGTGAGAGGAGTGGATCTGGGAGGAACATACTAAGGACTTTTCATCATAATCCAGATCTTCATTAGAAGAATCAGAATCCCTAGGCTTTCAAAGCAGGGACAACATTCTTTGTTGGGGTTTCAAAGCTGTAAGGGCATTGAACAGGCAAAATATGCATAAACCCTTAATCTAATAAATAAAATATCAGGCACAAACATTCAAAGTTGAATGAAAGCATTCCTTACTTGAAATGATAAGTTAAATAATTCACTTTCCATGTAAGTCTTGGTCTTGAGCAAGAAACTGAAAACAAAACATTAAAGTGAGATAATGGTCCAAAAAATGTCTGAAATCTAAAGTATAAACTATCTCTCACAGATGAAGATATATTATGTCCTTATTGTTTCTGATTCCAAAATAAAATTTCAGAATCATTACAAGCATTATAGTTAAAGTGGGAGACAGAAAAGACTGACCAGGCTAGGAAGGACTACTGGTTGGCTAAGAAAGAAGATGCAATAGCAAAGTATAGGGCATCGAAGGCACTCTACCAACTTCTGGAAAGTGACTCAGTAAGTGGCACAAAAAACTATATCAGGTTGCAAGGCAAAGACAGAAAGATAAAAAAGATAGTCAGACACCCTTCATAGGGGATGCCAGCAACAACCTGCTCAGCAGCCCGGAGGACATCAAAGGTAGATGGAAGGAGTATTTCCAGCAGCGTCTGAATGAAGAAAACCCCACAGAAGCTGTACTACTCAAGAAACAGCCTACAATGAGAGAAGAAGAGGAGACCACCCTAGAAGAAGTAAGAACAGCACTATGGAAAATGAAGTCAGGGAAAGCAGCAGGCTCAGATGAGGTCACAGCAGATATGATAAAGATGCTGGGTGAGATAAGGGAGAAATGGCTCCTGAAGGTACTGACAACAGTGTGGAGAGAGAGGTGTATCCTTGATAACTGGAGAATAAGCATACTCAAGTCAGTGTACAAGAACAAAGGGGCCAGAGCCATCAAACTCCTACCACATTGCATGAAAGTTCTGGAGAGGGTGATTGATAAACGGATAAGCAGAGTAGTAGATGGGAGACGAACAGTTCGTATTCAGATCAGGATGCAGCACAACTGACCCAGTGTTTGCAGTGAGAAGAAACTACAGATTAAGATAGAGTCCAACTGGGCATTACTAGACTTGGAGAAAGCATTTGGCAAGGTCCCAAGAAAGCTGATCTGGGCAGTACTGTGATGGTTTGCAATTCAAGAAACATTGGTAGAATTAGTGCAGGCTATGTACAAGGACCCAATGACTCAAGTACAGACAGTGTTCAGCCTCACAGAGGGGTTCCCAGTGGGAGTGGGTGTACACTAGGGTTCTACT
>NC_056751.1:383181517-383194017 GCF_019279795.1 Protopterus annectens | reverse complement strand
GCACAAAGTACAGGGTGTTTGCTTAATGTCCATGCTGCTTAATATTCTATGCGACAGAACCTATCCAGACATTATTTGAGAACCTTAAGTAAGCATGACTTTAACTACAAGTAGAATAAATGTGACTTATTTACAGCGATTGCATATCCATACCTAAACACATTTGTTGTAACACAGATTGCATTTTGGCCACACAGTCTATTTACCTGGATGAAGGTCAGCCTGTGTCTCTGAACCAGATGCATTTATATTTGTTAGTGGCCTTTTAGTAGCTATATAAACTACAAAGGTTTACTGGTCCTAAGAGCTCTCCTTGAAATACATGACTGATGGTTAATCAGTGCAACCAGTTAGTGGTGCTCCAGGCCATGGAACTTGCTAAAATTATTCTGCCTCCACACTTAATTTTGTGAGTGTTCTGAAATGATTGTCATAGTAAAAACAATGCCTTTGTGACTTTGCTTCTAAAATTTCTTCTACTTTTCATGGAATCTCAGGTATTAATGTAGGTGACTTTAGTAGTTTTTACTTTAATCTTCTATTTGTTGATAATAGACCTAATGAGAACTGAAGACTGTGCAATGAAATCATATTATATTTCAAATTACAAGGCATAAATCTCCATAGTTACTGCAAGCTCTCTTTTTCGTCAAGGTTTTTGTTGCCTGGATAGTTGTCTCCAGCTGTCCATTAGACTGTGGAGATTTTGGACTTCTAGTTAGTATATAAACTCAAAACATTGTTCAAATCTTAAATTTCATGTGCTTGAATTGATATGAGTATATCAGGTGCACCTTATCATAGAAAACAAAAAAACAAAAAAAAACAGACTTTTAACACACAGTATTTCACCTCAGGGTACTTGGTACAATAATGTACACAGATAAAGTATGTTGATTCTCTGAAATGGAATAAACCTGTGCCCACTCATGTGTGTAGTAACTTATAAGGCACCATCTGCTTTTTTAGATTGGTATTATGGTATGAACTACACACGCAAGTTCTGCACCACTTACTACGTGCTGCAATTTCTGGCCAACAAGTAATGTTACTTGTGCTTTCCTTCCACAAGTTATGACTTCAATTCTCCGAAGCATAATTTTTTCTTAACATGTTAAGCACAATGATCTTCTCACCTATGAACATTAAGCCTTGGACACTACTTATTTCTTAAGATTCAAAATTTTGCCATGCCAAACCTCATGTTTAGCTGTTTTACTTACATTTCTAAACCAGTGTCAATACCATTCCATAAATTAATTTACATTTTCCTGCCACTACCTAATTGTGTATCACAGTAACTCTTTATTCCGGATTAGGACACTGGTTCTACTCAAAATTGTACTCAACATGTTTGCTACTTGTAGTTTTCTGCCTGGTCTGTTTTGCACTTTCATGTCATGCCTGTATAGGTTAAATAACATCCACTAAAATCTTAGAGATACACCTTACAAAGACTTTCTAAATAATCTTTCAGAGGTTTATGATTTTTCTTGACTAGTAGTTCTTTGTTTTATAGGTATAGGTGCGTGTGTGTGTGTGTGTGTGTGTGTGTGTGTATATATATATATATATATATATATATATATATATATATATATATATATATATATATATATAGAATACATACATATATTTCTGGAATCTCTCTTATCCATATGCTGCAGCTAATGATCATTTGCATATGCGAGTACATCTCTTCTGTATCTGTAAATGCTCCTGACCAATATACATCCAGTCTATTTTGCTATTAGATTATATCTCCCATACCTTTCTGAATGGCTTCAACTTGTAAAACTTGATTACTTACATCCTAATATTTAAACCTGTGTGTTTCAGTTACTAGCTTCTTGAGCATGTCAAAACCCGTTTCCTGCTCATGGCTCCATTCACCGGTTATATCACACTTCAGTAGCTTTCTAACATGCATACTTATTTCAGACATATTAAGCATAAACTTTGAAAGATTCTGGAAAATTCACCAAATCTCATTAATGCTTGAACATCTTTTGGCTTTGACATTTGCACTATTGCTCTTTCTATAAGTCATCTTTCAAACCCTGTGGTGACAGAATGTGATGCATATACTTCAAACATGACATCCTTATTTTATATTTTAAATGTAGATTTATACTGTATTAGTGTGTTCAGTAGCTAGTATATCCTTGTGTCTGACTTCACAAAAGCAGGCCATCATTTATATTCCCAAGACCATCTAAGCCTTCAATTACTTGTGCAACTACTTTCTGATGTACTACTTATACAAAGGAAATAACAAATGGAAGCCTCAAGAATCTGTACCATCATAAAAGCATATTAAAAGCATACAAGTTGGAGTCTTCTTCATCTAGCATTATCTGTCAGAATCTCTAATTTGCAATTAATACTGAAAAATCAGTCATCATTGGACTTAGCTGAGACCACATTCTCAGTTGCAGGCATTGAATAACGTTGTCATATCCAGAATTTGCAGATTAATACAAATGTATATTTTATCCTACTTTACATCACTGTCTATACATTTCATCCATTATGTTAGCTCTGATCATTTTAAATTTAACTTGGTTTTCCTGAACCATTTCTACACTGAGAGCTACTATTACTTTACTTGGTATATGTATAACTTGGAACTCATTTGACTATCACATTCTTTTGGAATCTAATTAATTAGCACCATCATGCAAATATGTCTGTTGCTGTGTTAAAAATGGCTCTGTGACTGGGTGATTGCTCCTCTACACATCTAGTCTGGGCATGCATATTGCAAATATATTTCATAATGCCCAATTTTTCATAAGCCACAGTACCTAAAATATAAGGCAAATTAATATTCTGATCGAGTTTCACTATCTTAAGAGTTTTACAATGCCTATGTTTACATTCATGTTGGGGACTTTTGATCCAGGAAGGTTTAACTGTTGCACTGAATAATTAGTTTTATGAAAGCTACCATCATTTCAATGTTTTTAGGTGCAGTGATTTAAAAGTACTTTTTGACAAGTACTTTACAGTCAGCGTCTGTCAAGATTAAATGGAATACTTAACATATTAACCCTCAGATTCTGTGTCTAGCTGTCTATCTTCTTGCACAGTCTTTTTACATTCTAATTTCGCAGTATGGATCCCTTCTGTTCTAATAGTGCTTATGTACAGCTTGTTTTATTTAAGTAACACACAATTTGATTTGTAACCTACATTTTACTTATCTTCTATAAAACTGATTAAACTCTTAGCACTTCTTTCTCTCACTGTTATAAGTATACTTATTCAATTTATGCTTCATTTTTACATGATCTGACTTACTTTTTACCTTAAACATCCATTTCACAGTTAATAAGTATCTATTTGTAATTTCACTTGTTCCATGCACTTGCACAGCTTCAGAACTCAAGTCTGTCTGATCACGTCTTATACAATAGATTATTCAGCTTCTTATCAGTGAGTCACATTACTCAAACACAAGGTCTCATGCTCTCTTATAAGAACCATCTACTGCTTCCACTGATTTCTGACTTGCTGTGAAGAATAAATGATGAATAAATAGAAGATTTTTGTCTAGGTTCACAGTACTTAACATTCACACGTATTAATTTAATGAATTAAGTTTGTTGATACAGTTAGGCACTTTTGGCCTATTTTTAGCGAGAAATATGTTAATCATATTAACTAGAGGTAAACTTTACTGCTTCATTTCTTCTTCTTCTTAAAAGGTAAAGGTATTAAATATCTTCAGGATTTTCCCCTTCTGAGATGCTCAAATGTGGCACATTTTACCTTTTAAGGCTTCTCAGCTAATCCACTCATAGTAAGGGGAAAAATAAACTTCTGGATACAGGGATACGAGTTTTGGAGTAATTTATTTTGTAGGGAGAGAAATAAAAATGAATTTTGAACTAATAATTAAATTGCTAAAACAACGTACTGTCCAATGACTTATGAATTAACTTTTAGACTCCTGACTCCATGTAATATGTACATATAAAAGGATTCTCAGTAAAGACTGTAACAACTTAGATGTGTGGCCAGCCTGCATAATGTTTAACTGCAACTGTCCCTATTATGAAGTGCACTGCAAGAGATGCATTTACTTTCTGTAAGCTCTTTAATTTTGAGGTATCTACCCACTATACTATAGTTCCTGTCTCCCCTCTCCATTCCTCTTGTTCAGTTTAACCCCTTCACCTCTTTCTGAAATGATCGTAAGCACCCACGTCATGTTTCCCTTCATAGGATCATAGGAGGATACTCGTCTAATGGCCCTGCATGCCCTTACAAGCCTAGGCAAGAGTTTATCTCCAAAAAAGAAATGTTAGTCAGCACCAATCATCCCTGTCAATGACAGACACATGAGAAACACCTGGGACAAATTTGTAGTTTCCCATTCACTCATCAAGGCTGCGATTGAAGAGAGTCAGCAAGGTACTCTGTTTGACATGTATAGGAAGTCTATTCCAGAGACTGGGCAGTCTGTGGGAGACAAACCTGTCTCTCCAGCACATTTTGTTGATGTTGCATATTAGATTACGGCCTTTTGAGCCGGTAATGCATGAGTAGTTAGACTTACGAATATGAAGCATCTCTAGTAGGGCAGGCTCCAATATTACCTTAAAGGCGAGACACAGATCACCTCTGAGCAATCTGTATGATACCAAGTACAGTGATTCCACATAGGACAGTTGTTGGAGGCCAAGAATTCTCTTTGTGAGGTATTTCTGTGGCCTTTTCAGTTGGTGCAGGTGTCTGGAGAGGTACATACCAAACAAGGCATTATATTCAATTACTGGCCTAATGACGGATGTGTACAGAGGAGTAAAAGTAAGTTATGTCTTACCATAATTTTCCATCTATGTTGTTGATCTTCACTCATTCATTACTGATGAATTATTGGTTCCGTCCTTGGAACAGAGTTGGTGCCATACCAAGCTTGCGTCAGCCAAAAACTCTCAAGCTAAGATTACCCATAGTGCCTCTCTCCCCAATACCTACGATCGAGTTTGCCCAAAAGACGTAAGGTGGAGGCTTTTTCTGCTCAGAATACCCTAAACCAGAGTAATGGACCACATCCAAACCTCCAGGAGCCTACTGGAGGGGGAGGGGAGTAATGAATGAATGAAGATCAGCAACATAGATGGAACGTTATGGTAAGACATAACTTCTTTATCTAATGTTGTCACTCTTCATTCATTTTACTGATGGGACAGAGTCCCCAGCTACTTTGCATCCTAGGCGGCCCTAAGAAAGAATATTTCTGAGCATCAATGAGCCAAAAGAAGCTCTTCTCCTGGAGACCAAGTCCAATTTGTAATAAGTGATAAAGGTATGTAGAGTGGCCCAAGTTGCCACGTCACAAATGTCATCCATGGAAGCTCTAGAAATAAAGGCTACCAAAGTTGCCATAGATCTGGTTGAATGAGCTTTGATCTTATCTGGTAACGGAAGTTTGTTATGACGACAGACAAAACATATAGAATCCTTTAGCCATTTTGATAAGGTAACTTTAGAAACTGGCTTTCCTAGTTTCAGTCCAGCATAGGATAAGAAAAGTTGGTCAGACGTCCGGAATTATTTTGTCTTGTCCAGGTAAAAATGTAATTGGCTATGTACATCCAGTAAATGAAGACAGTATTCCCCTTTATTTGAGAAACTGGGGAAGAAAACTGGCAAGTCAATTGTCTGATTCATAGTAAATTCTGAGACTACTTTGGGGAGAAAGGAAGGATTGGTCTGAAGTGATACTCTATCTTTGTGAAAGATTGTGTAAGGCCTTTTGATGCAAAATGCTTGACGTTCAGATATTCTCCTTGCTGATGTATTGTATGTCTTTCGGCTTATCCCTGTTTGGGGTCGCCACAGCGGAGCTCTGGTCCGTTAATGATTAGCAGTTGATTTTTATGCCAAGTTGCCAGCCCAATGCCCAACCTTCAAGGAAGGCACACCCATTCATGCACGCACCTACCTGCATGTCTTTAGACTTCATTTTGACCATGGGGAGGACATGCAGACTCCACACAGAAGGCGCTCAAGCCAAGAATCGAACGGGAGAACCTCTTGCTGTGAGGCGAGAACACTAACTGCTCCACCACTGCTGCCCCATTCTCCTTGCTGATGTAATGGCTACTAAAAAGAGAGTTTTCCAGGATAGGAATTTAATATCACAAGAGGCAGCATGGTTCAAAAGGTGGACTAGTCAGAGCCTGTAATACTAGTGTGAGATTCCAAGGTTCATTGGGGTCTCTAATAGGAGGTCTAATATGAGAAACCCCTTTCAGAAATGTTTTATAGAGGCGATGAGAAATCTGGGATGAATCCCCAAAGCCATCATGAAAATTAGAGGTAGGAGCTAAGTGAGCTTGAATCATAGAGGCTGCAGCTCCTGATTGCAGAAGGTAAGACAGATAAAGGAGCATATCTGGGACACAGGCTAAACAAGGATCTACATTGTTGTCACCAGCCCAGAAACAGAATCTTTTCCACTTTTCATGATACAATTTCCTGGTGGACAGTTTGTGTGAAGCCAAATGAATGTCACGTATGGTAAAGGAGAGATTCTTCTGCCTGGCAATTATTTGAAGTAGAGAAACTAAGCTGTGAGCTTGAGACTGTGAATGTATGAATGAAGTAACCCTTGGGGGTGTGATAGCAATTCCGGAGTTGGATCCAGAATCCATGGTTTGCGAACTAGATGATGCCAAAGGAAGGGAAACCAAACTTAACGGGGTCAGAAGGGAGCAATGATGATCACTCTGCTTCTCAACCAAAGAGCTTTCTTTAAGAAGTGTGGTATCAGCAGAATGGGGGGGAAGGCATAAAGCAGTCCCGTGGGCCAATCGTGTGTGAGTGTGTCCCTCGGGGGTTCCCCTTGCAGGGTGATTAGGGCAAAGTAGCTGCTGCATTTGTGGTTTATGGGTGAGGCGAACAAGTCGCAGCAATGCTGGCCCTAACAATGGAATATCTTCGACGTTACTGAAGGATTGAGAGACCACTCATGAGGAAGGAGAATACAGCTGCTCAGTTTATCTGCAATCACGTTGGAATCCCTGGGAATGTGCATTGCTATCAGAAAGTGGTTGGAAGTTATCGCCCATTGCCAAATTCTCATGGCTTCCCAACACAGTGGATTGGATTTGGTTCCCCCTTGTTTGTTGATGTACCAGACATGTTGTTGGTCTGAATTGCAATAGTCCCTGAGGGAAGAGCCGGATGGAATGCTTGCAACGCTAAGAGCACCACCCTCAGTTCCAGGACATTGATATGCAGATTGGCCTCTGCAGGTGACCAAGTGCCTTGGACTGTCTGTCTCTGAAAGTGGCCCCCCACCCAGTCAGGGAGGTGTCCATGGTCACTGTGGCCTTGGGCTGTGGGATCAAGAAAGAACGACTCCATACGGTCAAGTCTGGTTGTATCCACCAAAGTAAATCCATCCTGTAGTGATTTGTTATGCAAATCTGGAAAGATAGTTGATGAGTTAGCATTGACCAATGAGTTAAGAGAAGCCACTGAAGTATCCTCATATGTAGTCTTGCCAGTGGGACAATTGTTATCATTGAGGCCATGAACCCCAATAGTTGAAGGACTGCCTATGCAGGCACCTTGTCTCAGGGGAGTGTCATTTGGACCTGAAGAAATATTCTTTCTAATCTGTGAAGGGGAAGTGATACTCTGCTGGATAATGCATTTAGCATTGTCCCTATGGATTCAGGGACTAGGCAGGGGCTAGTTGAGACTTTTCTTTGTTTATGGAAATTCCCAGGTTCTTTGCTTGAAGCAGGGTATATTGTCATGCTGCTAATAGAAGACGATTGGTGGGGGCAGTGAGGAGCCAATCATCCAGATATGGAAACACCTGGAATCCTTGCAGTCTTAGATGAGCTGCTACCACTGCCATGCATTTGGTGAAGACTCTGGGGGGCTGTAGAGAGGCCAAAGTGCAGTCCTTGAAACTGGTAATGATTGGCTCCCAGCTGAAAGTGGAGAAATATTCTGGATCACCTGTCCATTTTTATGTGGTAATATGTGCCCTGAAGATCTACAGTGCACATCCAATCATCTTTTTCCAAAAATGGAAGATTAGACTGATATGTGATCATCCAGAATTTTGTGTGTTTGATGAATTTGTTGAGAATACTGAGGTCCAAACTGGGTCTCCAGTCCCCCGTTTTCTTTGGCACAAAAAGAGTCTTGAGTAGAATCTGGATCCTACCTGGTCTGATGGGACTGCTTGGATTACTCTGTTCTTTAGCAGCTTTAGGACCTCTTGAGCTATTCCCTTTGACTGTGTGGAATGTCAGGAATATGTTTTGGGGTTGTTGGTGGAGATTGAAGGGGATGTGATAACCTCTGGTAATGATCTGCTGCACCCAAGAGTCTGTGGTGATTTGTTGCCAGGTGTGTTGGTAGAGAGAAATGACCCCCGACTGCTTCCAGAGGAAAGCAATTGAGCCACTCTTCAGGAGCGCTAGTAGGGCTGGCCCAAGAAGGAATCTCTGGCATCCTGATTGTGTGGACCACTCTGCCCAGGAAGGGATGTCTTACTGAGGAGTTATCCCGTCTTCCACGGGGGGCTGACTCACCACATGTGTCACGGAATGGACCTTGGGACTTTTTGTGCCAGAAATTCCTGCTCGTCTGATTCCTAGAAAAGTATCATTGAGGATTGAAAAAATGGACACCTATGGCATACAGGGTCTTACCGTCTTGGTCAAACCTGGCCAGCGTGTCTTTCACGTTTGTTCTGAACAGAGAGGAAGGGTCAACTGGAGCATCAAGAAAGGAGGACTTGAAATGGACTGCAAAATCGCAGAGGCACATCCAGGTGTGCCATCTCATAACGCCTGCACCTGCTGATCTAGCTGCCCCTTTGGTTGCGTGGGAGATCAACCTCATGGATGAGTTGGAAATAGATTCTAGGGTTGCAAGCTGCGAGGCCACTTTATCACAGACTTCATCAGAGACTGCTCTTGCTAGTGTTCCAGAAAGTTCAGTTGTCAGGTCCCTCTGATGCCTAGTAAAATGTGCCAAATAATTCAATGACCAAATGGCAATGGTCGAAGAAATGAACATACACTTTCCCAGCCTAACGCCCAGGACTCCTTGTCAGGTGGATGAACAGTATGGCTTTCCTCACTGAGCTCTTTCCTTGTTTCTGCTGCCACCATCATAGCATCTACAGGTAAAACCCTTTGACCAATGTAGATTACTCTCAGGAGGAGATAGTATTGTGTCAGGTCTCTGGGGGATAGGCTCAATGGAATCTGTCTTCCTCCACGCATGCTGTACGACGAGCTGGACAAGGTTGTCGGCAAGCAGGGTCACCCAGGAAATAGAGGGCTGGGGATGAAAAGACTACAAGAACATGGACTCCTCTGAGGATGGGTTAGTGGACTTCCAGTCTCCTCACTGTTTCAATATTTCCAGGATGTCTCCAAAGGAGACATCTTCAGAAGAAGATCGTGGGGACCCTTCCCCTTCATCATAGTCCATGTCTTCCATGAGAGACTCTTCAGGAGAGTCTATGTGCTTCCTCTTGCATGCCCTCTTTCACAGAACCTCTTTGATGGGGGCTTCCAAAGAGGACCTGGAAAATGGGTCACCCTGAGGGTTTCTTGTGGCTCTCGTACCCGGTGTCCAGGAGTGGTAGACTGTGTCAACTGAGATCTAGGGGGCGTATACACATTTTGTACCAATGTCAGAGGGGTGAGCTATGAGCCTTCAGAGGCCAATGCCCTTTCCATCACCTGGAATGCAGGTCCACCTAGAGAGGGATGGGAGCCTGGAACAGAGAATGACAACCACGGAACTAGGGTCACATCCTGCTCCGACAAACCTGTGATAGAAGAGGTACCTCATGGTAACTCGGTGCCATCATGGTCATCGGCGCCATAGAATGCGGCACCGTAGGAAAAAATTGGTGTCACACTAGGGTCCTCAGTGCTGGCAGCCCAGTCATGACCCCAAGGATGACCTGGCTCCAATTTAGCTCTGCACTCACAGAATATAAACACCTTATTTGTGGATCCTTGATCTTGTAAAGCTTCTACACAATTATAAATTAGGGTTAAACATTTTATGAACTGTAATTATTACCTTATGTACTTATTGCATTTCTTACTGCATATTTTCTTCAACTACGAAAAACCTACGGAGAAACTCACATTACAAGAAAAAGGTATGCACTGTGCTCTGAAGAGCTACATGAAAATTTGAATCCCTTGCCTCATTTTGATGTAACTTCTTCCTTAACTACACCTAACAAGATAATTCAATGGTTAGTTTTACTTTTGACTTCAGTTTTCATGAAGCCCTTGGGAAACCTCTTTGCAGGTGGGACATTCAAACCCTATCACTAATCAACATTCCAGGCATCATGCCTCCAGTTCTGCATTTTATTTGACACATGCATTTTTTTCTACCCATTTTGCCTTTATCTGTTGATTATTAACTCCTTCTTGATCAGTTCGCCCATTTGATTCTCCCATCACTGGGTGAGGATTAGCTGCAAGGGAACATAATAAAGACAGCCATCAGGGAGATCTGAGATTTTGGCTGCTAAGCCCTACTCACCACACACACCTGGAAAAGTTCCAGACAGTGGACATGCAATGGGCTTACTGTGGAGGCTGTTCTCTCAGTTCTGCAAGGGTCAATCCCTCCAAACAGCCCTGTTCATCACCTTAAAGCATTTAGCAGTAATTTCCTCAATTTCCACCATGGAAATGGCACAGTCTCCCAAGCTCATGAGTGTACGTAGCCCCCACAGTCGCAGCCATCACCACCTTCTCTTCATAACCTATCTGCCTGCTTTCAACAGTGCTGTGATTGCTATTTGATAATTTGAAACTTGGTTGCCTGGGTCCCAGTCAGAGTTCCATCCTTCAGGACAATGAAGGCAGCCATAACTTGGCAAACGTATTTGGCTGAAGCCTGCACTGCAAGCCAGCCACTTAGGCTGGCTATACCCCCACCACAAAACATGTTTTCTGCTTATAATAAACACATATTACACAAATTAATTCATTCTCTTGGATGGAGATGTGTGGAACAATCTAGGCTTCCCTTTCTCTTTTCTGCTTAAAGTTTCTTTCTCTTTGTTTGTAGTACAAAAGTTCTTCTTCCTTCACATCCCCTTCAAGATTCCATAAGACCATTAAGAGGGTTATCCACTGGCTCTATGATGTAGACAGCTGCAGCCCTGATTGCAAACCAGATGGCTCAGGATTGATTAGGAACCAAAAGAGTGGAAGAACAGGGGAGGGAAAGTGAGAATGAGCAGCCAATTCCAGGTCACCCATTATAGGGGGAAGAGAGAGCCCAGCTCATTACATGACTGGTACTCAGCATGAAGTAGGTGAACTAAGATGCTCTCATCCATCAAGCTATCCACATCACTGTAGCCATATAGTAGCAGGTGCATTCCACGGGATGGCAATGTGAAAGTCCAAAGATGTCAGGCTGCTGTGGGAACCAACATGTAGGTCAGAGGAGAAGTCCCCATCCTTCATGGCAGCTTAGATGTTGGACCAACAGCAGACCAGATCAAATCCAAACACTCAGGGTGTTACAAGGAAGGATTGGATAATTGGATGGAATAAGCCTGTTTGTCAGTAGGCATGGGGGCAAAATATCCTAAATTAAAACTTAAGATAGTTGTTCTATAACCACAGAAGGTCACCAAATAGGAGTTGAAAGAAAATGCACTCTTCTCCATTTTTCTTCCTTTAAGACTCCTGAAGGTCACTTAAGAGACTCCTGATGTAGCAAAGAACATTGCCAAGTGGTAACTGGAAAATATATTATTCTGTGTTTCTCCTCCTTCGGGGCACCTGAAGGTCACTTAAATCTTCCCATAACCTAGAAAGTCTCCAATGTGGAGTTTGAAAAAAATACTTTTCTCACCGTTTCTTTTCCATTAAGAGTCCTGTTGGCAGAAGACAACAAAGTGAGACATGAAAGAACATACCCTTCCCTAGTATCACTCAAAAGAGTCTTCCTGAAACCCCATCATCAGGTTGGAGCAAGATGAAAACACGATACAAGGACAAAGAGACAATCTCTAGTTATGGATTTTGAGCAGCAATTAATAAACCAACTCTCACACTACAGAGAGAGAACTCCGGCAGTGCTCCCCTACAGAATACAAAACAGTGAAGACTGACACTCTGAAAAAGGACATTGTAATTTAAAGGAAAACAGAGAATTCTAAAACTTCCTGCTATGCATTTTGGGGTGTGCATCCAGCACCCCGGCTGTATATACACTATTTCAGATCTCTCCTCCCCAGAGCAGTGAGAATATCGAGACACTGCTAATTTAAACTCAGTACATATTCTTCCACATTCACACTTACATTTCCACTGTCCAGAGGATCATAATTATGATTTTCAAAATTTCAACAGGCATCCCTCTTCAATTATATATTCAAACCTGCCTTTAAGTTCTCTGCCGAGTCACAAATTCACCAAGACCATGCCAAAAGCCAATTCAAGCTGTCCTTTGGTCAGTCC